>NC_133655.1:30240003-30426917 GCF_009905375.1 Apium graveolens | reverse complement strand
GCTGAATCTGTTGGATTAACTGCAACGTTGTTGCTGTTGCTGTTGCTGGCGCAACAAGTCTAGAATTTCATTTATTATTGGAACCTCCGCCAAACTACTACTATTTTCTTTAGACTGGATAGCTTTCTTGGGTGGCATTTTCCTGAAATATAACAGGGAATTTATTCAAAACTAATGAGAATATAAAAACAAATATCATCGTTCAAACGGTACACCTGTGTCAGGAAAATGCTGCCCAATTAAAGCACCCATGTCCCTAAACTTAGGTTCCATTTATAAAAGATATCTAGATCAGCAACACTAGCAACAATAGCAACGATAATAGTAGCAGAATCAACAACAGCGCAGAAAACTGGAATATAAAGGTACTAAACATTATGGTATGCTTTCTCAATACAACAACAACCGAGCAACCTTTTAGCACCATTAAAACACAACATTAACAAATTCCATATACAGCAAAGCTAGACGGGCTATCCTAGGCACCACCCAAAAGGGTAAACTGGTAAGTCAAATTATCTTAAGAATCATATACTTCGGCTAACACGCAACTAGCCTGAGGTTCAATCAATCATTCTTCCCAAGGCGACTTCTTATCTCTTATAATTTACCCATCTTCCACGGGGTTAACTTTTCTAAAACCGCAACCTTCAATATTGAATCATAAATCCTCTCTACTATTATCATTTCTGGGATAGCTAACAATCCGATGTACATCTTATATTTCTTCCAGACAGTCAACTCTCAACTACTTTTGATGACCAGGACTGTCTAATCACAAAAGCTACGGACAATCCACTACCTCGGGACTTCAAATGAACTTTCAAAGTCAAAGAATAAATCATACGGGGAGGACAAAAGAAGAAAACATAGGTATGACTGAGAGCAACCATACAAGTACATAAGATGGCCAAGTCTTAGTACCATACGGTCACAACACATAATTCGGTGGCGTCCCACCAGACCCTTTTGTCACGTAGACAAATGGTCAATTCATATGCATTGTTTGCCCAATCACCCAAAAAAGTCACCGAAGAAAGAAACAATGTTCAGATAAGAAATTCACGAGTAAAAAAAAGAAAGAATCTGATTTGTAATGAGATTAACAGAACCCTAAGTAGCTTACTTCGGGTTCACAACTTCCTCACCGGAAGGTAAGCAACTCATGGAATAGGAAACAGTTACTCTGGAAATAGAATACATTTCAAGGAAGAAATAGAAGGGTTCAAAAATACCACCTCCCGATCTGATCCACATTCACTATGAAACTTGGACGTCATAGCAGCCAATGACTATTATCATACTATCCGAACTCACCAAGGTCACACAATCGGGCCAATAACATCCCTTGACACTATTAATGCAATGTTTAGAAATAACATTGGCGTCTCTTCAACTGATACAACAAGGGTCCGCTCAATGCCAAATCCTCGCAATCAGACTCGTTTTCTCGAGGGAAAAACTAGAAATCTCTATCAAACGTTACTAATAATACATACGCGAAGAATATGTACTCTAGGTTAGGGCAGTTCCAGTCAATCCTTAATAAACATCAGGGTTACGTCTCTGAAACCATTGACTAAACTCATTGACTCACTCCTCCGATTGAGTTGCTGACTTACATCTATCTACAAACCTTTCTTCACTCTTTTGACTCTACCCATAACCGAAATCAGGGACTCAAACCTGTAGCTCTGATACCAACTGTGACGACCTAACCCCCGGGGTCAGGAGTTGACATCACCAACAACAATACTAACAATCATAGTTCAGTCCAACTCATTAACAATACATAACCCCTTTACCAAGACCTTTTCCAGGTTTAAGTATGACTTAGGTTACTCAACCAACACAACCCAAATTACCCTACATAATCCTGACCACTAATTTAATGCAGCAACTCAACAGACCTCGTCTGGTCTGAACACAACTACCTCAGAGGAGCCTGACACGAAAGAAGCTAGAACTCTGCCCTGACTACCGCGCAAGAATCTCCTAGGCATCTGCAATACATATAAAATATTCTGCAAGGGTGAGCAATTGCTTGCTCAACAGCACCACTATATGAATAACAAGTAAAACAGTTTAAAGTAAAACAGTTATAGGAACAGAATTCATAATTCGTTAGAAACATGTAAAACAGGTATAAACTGGATATCAAAACTAGCATGCTCTGTAAAACAAGATCAACTGTTGTGTGTTGTGCATAAAAACCATAGTTCAGTTTTAGCATGCTATTTTCATTTTCAAACCTTCCGTTCCATTACAGGAACCATAAAACCATCTGTCCCGTTACGGGGACCCAAAACCATTTGTTCCATTACTGGAATCACAAAATCACAATCAGATATGTATTGGATGTTATCTAGGGACGGCTGATCAGGCCTCCACACAAATTATCTAGGATAGTTGGTCGGGCTATCACACAAAATGTCTAGGAAATCTGATCGGGCTTTCACACAAAATCACCGGATCCGCAGAGACTAGCTAGGTCTCTGATTATCTATGCTGGACTAATCGGTTATGTAATGCGCGCAACCGAATTAGCCACTTACGCAACGTTATCCAATATCTGATTCGTTTTATCCAGTTTCAAAATCACTTTACCTATCTCTTGTTAAAATTAATTCTTTCACAGCACACTATTCAAAACCTCTTTTCCATTTTTAATCACACTTTAGAGATAGGTATTTTCAGAAGTTACTTTCCCCCAAAAACACATATTTAACAACATTTTCAAACACAGGGGATACGTAACTTAAAATGTTTATGTTCCTGTTCAAAAAAAACAATATTTCATTCATTAATACTGAACATAAAGAATGGTCAGGGGTACTTCCTTGCAGAGCTTTACCACTACTACCGATCGACCTTGGACTAACTTGGACACTCGGCTTTATCGCCTTACTATCGTACTATCTTGGATCTGACTTCAACGTTCAGGTCTTTTGCTTAGAACCTTGCTACGCTTGTCGACTGATCACTAGGTTATCTTTAGTTCAATTTCACTTCTGAAGTCCTTCAACTACAACCTACAGAGCCGAAATACCCTACATTAGACGTCTAGGTATGCTTGCCATATCCTCGACACCAATTCTACCCAACAATATTCAAACCCGACTCATAATTATATACATTATTACAATACAATAACACACCCAACAGTCAGGGTTCACGTTCTCGAGAAATCGGTTTGGTGTTCGTTTTCAGAAATACGTATACTCGTCATTTTACGAAATTAGGGTACTGGATTTCGACAGCACATTCATCACAGCATACAATCAGGTTTCTTACAAAATATATGTATATACTTATTTATACCCGTTCGACGTTCCGATAATTACAGGGTACGTCCCACATTTTTGAATTTTAATTTCTAAAAATTCGGGCAGCACCTTCTCTGTTTATCGGCCTACCCGTCGAACAACTCGACGTCACAACCACAAAATTCACAACAATAGCAACTCCAATAAATCACCAATCCATTTCAAAATTCCCAATCACCAGTATAGTTCAATAATCACAACCAATTCAACCCTCCTGATACAATATGTACTAATTAATTAATTAATTCGATCCAGAATAAAAACACAATACCAATTTTATTTATTTTAAAATTTTAGGACTCAGAACAAATCATCACAGTCCACCATCCGCTCGTAAAAAGTCATCGCGAACGGCGGAAAAATTTCGCGGGTACCCTATTAATTCTCGGGTTTCCAACACGAAATTGCGCCGATTAAGTCATATTTCCCGCAAATAATATTTTTATATTATGAAGTTTACTCAAATACTTTATCTGCAGAAAATAATTAAACTGAACCAAAAGTACAGGACCAACAGAACTGAAATCACGCAGCAGCAGCAACAGCATACACGCGCAGCATGCGCATGCACACTGCATACACACATCGCACCACACACACCACACAAATTACACACACACACACATTCACATATACATACACGATACACGCTTACAATACACACAATCGAGCACACACACCACCACCATTACCTCGCCGGAGAACCGGCAACAACAGGCCGGCCGGATACAGAAGAAAACGACAACACTCAGCGGAAAACCGGAAAACCGGAAAACCACGGAAGGGAAGAAAAAGGGAAGAAGAAAAGAGAGAGAGAGAGTGATAGAGAAAAATGAGAAAACAGAGAGAGAGAGGGAGAGTCGGGAGATTCAGAGAGACGGAGAGATTGAATACGCGAGAGAGAGAGCCGAGGAAATTAGAGATTAAGCTGCTGTTGTGTTTGTTTTTTTTTTCCTTTTTATTCTTATAACAGCAATACACAACAACAAATAAAATGTTGCCATGATGTTTAGGAATTACCAGGGAAGCCACACGCGTCCCACTACTTACTGTAGATCCAATTTCTGACCCGTGTTTTAAAATTAACGGACCAAGGTGAACTTAAAATGACTTCCGAAAATTATGGAAATAGTCTCAGAATATTATAAATATCCTGAAGTTCATTAAAACGTAAATTTTGAAAATTTTAAACAATTTCAAAATGCAACTTGTACCTGTTTTGCTCAATGAGATGAACCAACGCGCAGGTGAAATTTATCTCAAAAATCCCCAAAATAATTTTAAAATTCTCGGAATATTCCAAACTTAAATAAATACGAGTTTCATAATTTTTAAAGATTTCCTGAATTAAATATAGGTTTTACAAATAAATACAATCAGAAAATTATACAAGGCTAAATAATTGATGAAATATTGATTTCTGAATTTTATAAAATCCCAAAAATAAATATAGAGATTATAAAGTCATGAAAACAATTTTAGAGACAATCCACATATTTACACAAATAAACTTCTATTAAATTCACTTTTAAAAGTGAAAATAATTCAATACAAGTCCATAATTAATTACACGAACCACCCTGGACACCATAATTCACACACATAGATAAAAGTAAAACAACACATAGCTGATAGAAGCTATACACATATATTACTCATTTATTAATTCCATAATTACACTTTAATTAAATATAAAAGTATACGAGTCGTTATAGTACCCAAACAAGATGACTTCACTATAATGATATCAAAATGATTACAAGTGGTTACAATCAATGATATAATAAGAAAACATGGTCGAAAGTTCCTTCTTTGATTCTGCAGTTTGGACGAGTGCAGAAAAGTATATTGATGATCAGTTGGTGTAATAACCCCAATTTTTGGAAATTTTTGAAACCCTTATGAATAGTGTTTTTGCTGAATGAGAAAACTGTTCATGTCACGCTATGTAGGGGTTCTGTTATTGATCTTATGGGATATTATTAGTACTCTATGAAGTATATAAGTGTATGTAAAGATCGTCAGAATCCAATTCCGAACACTTTGGTTTTTCCCGGAAATCCACAAGATACGGAGAGAATTGAGTATAAGGTAACAGGATAAAAAGGATTTAAATTAAAGGATTATAATAGAGGATCATAAAAAGGAATATAATGTATTGAGAAAGGTTAAGGGAACCTAAGTAATAAGATCCCGGGTGTGATCCTTCAAACGATAAACGAGAACGAAAGTTAAGCGAACCGTATAACAGATCAGCGATCATTAGGCAAACGATTAGGAAGTTAATCAAAGGGATTAGGGGGAAAGATGTCATCCAACCAATAGAAAGAGGACAAGGAAGGGAGGATGACATCATGAGGATGACATAAGCATGATATGGGAAGGAAGGAGGTGTGGTGGCTTTGTAACCACATAAATCCAAGGGCAAGAAGGTAATTGACTAAAGCAAGCACAAAAACCAATCAACCAAGCCAAGTAAAATCATTTTCATCAAAAATCAAAAGCAACCAAGGCTTTGTTCTTCATTGCTCACGGCTTTTCACTATTCAAAAGGCAAGAGAAATTCAAAATCCAAGATCCAAGCTTCCTAAATTGGTAAGATAATTCCCTAATCATCTTCATGCTTAGTTAGGACTATATCATGAGTTTAAGCCATTAATTCCTTCTCAATCTTCTTCATTTAATCAAAGAAGAAGACAATGAATAGTGTTTTCAAGTTTTTAACTTGAACTTTTTTTGGTTTTCTTGAAGATCCAAGCATTCTTAAGACTTCTCCAAGCTTCTTAAGGCTTCCTAGCTCCACCCACCACTTCAAGGAAGGTATACCATCTCCAAACCCTAGATTCCTATATATTATAAGATGATTTTGATTAGTGGGTTGATATTGTAGCTTGTTGTTATGATTTAGAGTTTGGGATTTGGAATGGTAGTGAAATGGAATGGTAATTGTTGTGGTTTTGATTTAAAGGAACTTAAGTTTGATTAAAGATAAGTTTAAGCATAAGTATGAATGATTAAATTGAATTGGTTGGGGTTGTTATGATGTGATAAGGATGGATGTTGGTTGTATGTTGGATTTGAGGTTGGTTTGTGGTTGGTTTTGTATGGTTTAAAATTTGGAAATCGCGTAAACATAGCCGTCGTAACGTCCGATTTTCTTTGGACTGTTTTTGTGCATAGCATTAGGACCCGAGAACCCCCTGCTAGATTATGACCACTGCCATGATTAGATAGCTCATGTTACGAGCTTCGTTTTGATATGTAGTTCGTTCGATTCCGATGCACGGTTTAGGAGAAACGACCGTTTCAAGTAACGGCGTTTCGCGAACGAAACTTTTCCCCTCGCCTTACTTTGAAACATAGGTTAAAGACCAAAAAGGGTTAATTAATGTATGAAACATTTATGGTAAGTGTGTTAGGCAGTTGGTAAGACACTCGCGAAGGAATCGCTTTAAAACTCGTAAAGGTTAAATTATTAAAAATGGTGGAGCCGAGGGTACCCGAGTGACTTAAGCGAATCGGTGAGCGCAAAACAAGCGTTAGAGTCTAAGTTAGTTAAAGTATAGGTTTACAAGTGATTTTGGTTTAATTCCAACTTACTTGTTGTTTATAGGTTATCAGACTCGTCCCGAGCCTTTCTCACCCCCAAGTCGCTCAGGCAAGTATTATATCCGTTATACTGTTGTTGTGATGAATATATGTATTTGCATTATCTTGCGATAGATGCATGTTGGTTAATTAGCAAAATCTTGCGATATATTGTAGCATGTGATATGGTATATATATGCATGCCTGTTTCATATTCTTGAAATATATATCTGTTGGTTCAGTTGATAATACCTATGCTAGAGGATAGCGGTATCTTGCATATACCCTTAGTATAGGGACCCAAAGGTGAAAATATTTTCTAAAACCGGGAGTCGAGGATCCCGAGTAGATTTTGTATACATATGGATATGGATATATATATATATATATATTTATATATATATATGGTTATAGTTTTTCCAAACTATTAATCGAATAAGGTTTATTCGATAACTTTAACTTTATTTTATTATTGAATATTATTTCGAATATTATTCGAAGGCGTATGACTCCGTTTATTTTATTAATAAATATTATTTTGAATATTCATTCGAGGACTTATGACTCCTTTTATTTTATTAATTGAATATCATTTGAATATTCATTCGAGGGTTATGACTCAGTTTATTTTATTATTTCAATATGATTTGAATATTCATCGGAGGACTTATGACTCCTTTTATTTTATTAATTGAATATTATTTGAATATTCATTCGAGGGCTTATGACTCAGTTTATATTATTTAATGAATATTATTTGAATATTCATTTGAGGATCTATGACTCCGATTATTTGCTGAAATATATTCTTTATTTTATTAAAGAATAAGGTATTAATAATCAAACTTATTTTCGATTATTCAAATAAGGATAATACTTTCATATAAGTATATCTTTGGTTATTTAATACTCGTTTCAAGTATAAGTTTTAATACTTCTACTTCAATTATTTTTATAAAGATTATTCTTATGGGAATATTATTTAAATAATAATATTCAGTCATTTTCTAAATATTCTGGGGACTGATTTACTTCATTAAATCAGCTTTACTCCAAACACTCTATAAAGTGTTTTCGAGTCTTCAAAATGATTTTTAAAAGTTAGAGCGGATCCCAAAACTCAATTTTATATTTAAGATCTTCCTTTTTAAGGGGATTTAAATACTCGCTTAAAACCTGAGGGATCCGGCTCTGTGGTGTATTTTATATTCGCAACAAGGTTGCAGTTTTGGTAAATGAATTGATTACTTACCCAACGTTCGGGAAGTAAGTCCATCTATTGAGTCGGCATAAGCAACATGGGCTCAGTGGGCGTCCATGATAGTGTAAGTGGCTCAGTGGGAGTCCATCAAATGCATAAGTGGTTGAGTGGCAGTCCAGCATAAGGTCCTAATTATGACCAGGGTGATGACCAGTGGGGAATTCGTCCATCTACTAGTAGAAAAGGTTACTAATGGGTATCTTTGCCTGATCAGCAAGATATCTGGTTTATGCCAAAGGTTTTCTTTTCCTTCCAAATTTATTGGATATTGCAACTCTGTTCATACTTTACATAACAGAGGTTCCAGGAAATGTTTAAGAGATATATATATATGTGGATATATATATATATATCGGGACTAAATAAAGTATCTCGTAACTTTATTTCATTCAATAATATTTCAAAGATTGAATCTATTCAAATCTTGTCTTGTAGTCTCATCTATGTGATGAACTTTTGAAACTGATTATAACTTGAACGGTGGTAGTTCAAGTAGTATTGGGAAAGATATAAGTATATTGGGGTATTTGGTAACCTCATCTTTTAAACTTATATCTAATTAATAATTGTCTTATGAATGACAAAGATTTTCAGAAAAACGTTGAGACAAGGTTAGATATATGAGATCACCTTGCAACGATATTTTTTTTATACAGTTATACACTGGGACTTTGTGTATATTATGCATGGAAGAGGACTTCCAATATTTTGAAAAGAATATATGTATATATACTGAATATTTTGCGACTTCATCGCATTAAGATATCAAACTTGGTTCATTTCTTTTGACCAAGACTTTCATGAGTATTATGAGTAGGCTCATATATTGTAAATCATTATACATATTATTTTGGTGGGCTTGCTGCTCACCCTTGCTTTATTTCTTCATCACACAACAACAGTTAGGAAAGATGGCCAGACTCCAGCAGACCCAGCGCAAGCGCGTGGGAAGCGTCCCGCGTCTTCCCGTTGATGTTGTAGCTGCTATAGCTGCAGAGGTAGATCTATTGTAGATCAGACCATCTACTTTTGAGAATCAATTATGTATAATTATAACTTGTGGCAGATAATGGCAATTAACTGTAAATTATCAAGTAATCATTTTGGGTTGTAATAACTTTTAAATTGTGGATTCAAAGACTTGTACTTATTTAAATTTCATCTCTGAGACTATAACGGGTTGTGGTGTGTGTTAGTGTGGGGTCACAGCATAAGGTTATTTATTATTAATTAATGAAGTGATATTGTGGAAAGAAAGACCGTGACGACCCGGATCCCCGACCCCGGATCTGGGGGTGTTACAGAAATGGTATCAGAGCTAAGCGTTATAAACCTCAGAGATGATGGGACGTTAAGATAATAAGTTCACTAAGATAATAAGAACTCTTGCCAAGTTCATAGTCGGGCTACCTAACGTAGTACTGACAGTTAAAACCCTTATGGGAACCCTTATAAATATCGTGATAGGAGCATAGTTCGTTATCGTATATGGTAGCGGGACTCCGAACCCTGAGGTTGAGGAGCAACATCGCGATGATATTTTATTACTAATTGGAGATCGGATTGTGGATCCGATAGAGTGTCCTAATGCAGGACCGGATGATGTTGATATTGAGGATTTAGCGGTTGAGGATGTTGTCCTAGAAGGGATAGTTGTTGAGGAGGATCCCATGGAGAATCCTGACAAGATTTGGATAAAGAACCACTGATGAATTGATGACCATGGTTAGGTCGACTACCAGAGGTAGGATTGGTCGGTCACTACCAGAGGTTCGTTCAAGTTTGTAAAGATAGTAGCCCCTTTAACGTGGCTTACTCATAAGACTGAGAAGTTCGAATGGACAGAGAAATGCGAGAACAGCTTTCAAGAACTGAAGCAGAGGTTGGTGATGGCCCCTATGCTGGCGTTGCCGGATGGAAAAAGGAGATTTTGTGATTTGTAAGTGACGCTTCGCATAAGGAATTAGGGTGCTTCTTAGCACAGGAAGATAATCGCGTATGCGTCAAGACAATTAAGGTAATATGAAATTCGATATCCCCGCCCATAAGCTTAGGCTCGTGGCAATAGTTTTACCCTAAAGATTGGAGGCACTACTTGTATGGAGAGAAGTGCGAGAATTACCTAAGCCATAAGTGCTCTAGTACATTTTCACGTAGAAAGAGCTCAACATATGCCAGAGGAGGCAGTTAGAGCTAATCAAGAATAATGATTGGGAGATTCTTTATCATTCGGGGAAAGCCAATGTGGTGGCTGATGCCCTTAGTAAAAAGGAGAGACTCAAGATGATAATGTCTTTGGGAGAGTTTATAAGAGATTTTGGAAATAGTAGTGAAGGTAACCGGAGCCGGTACCGAAAAGCTGTTTGAGATTGCAATACAGCCCGAATTATTGGAAAAGATCATATTATGCCAGAAAAAGTTATGAATGAAGGCAGGGAGCCAACAATTAGATAAAAGATTAATATCGAGAAAGATGATAAGGGAATAATGAGGTATTCCTATAGAATTTGGGTTCCGAAAGTTCAAGAGCGTAATGATGAGAAATTAGATGAGAGCCATAGTTTGAGGAATAAGATTTAGAGCAAACCCTGAACGTGATAGTCAGGGAGGTCGCCATCAAGATAGAAGGAACCCATGACATAATGGAGTGGAAAATGAGGATTTTAAATTAAAAGATGACCCCAATTATGGGGAGTAGGATGAAACATTTCATACTAAGGAAACAGAAAGTCGAGTAAGGAAAGGAGACCCGGGACGGTACTCCTATACGGCAATTCATGGACCTGTCTAAAAAGAACTTAGACTATTATCCCCAACCACCACCCTGAGGAGACACTGCGGTGAGAAATTCTTTCAGGATCTTTAAATCGCTAAGATCTCAGAGTTCCAAGGAACAAGCTGACCCAGTCGAGGCAAGAGCCTGGCTAAAGGAAATATAGGAATCATTTGAGATTCTAAATGATTGACGAATCACAAAAGACTGTTTTTATCACTTACCCTCCTAAGAGAGAGACCACCCGCCGGTAAAAGGCCAAGGAAGGCACGGAGCAAGAGATTATAATAAACTGATTTAAGTTCAGTCAATTGTTTTCGGGAAAGTAATTCCCAAAGATAAGAAGATAGTGTAAAAGCTTTAGAGCCAGAACAAAGGCATACGAGTATGATAAATTATGAATCTAAGTTGTAAAAGTTATCAAGATTCGTTCTGAGGACACGAATCCAGAATGACGGGATGTTTGAAATCAATGCTTATGTTGTGTTGGTTCATGAAATAATGATAAGAGAAAGGAAAATAAAAAGAAATTGAAGTGGAAAGGAATATAACGGCAATAGAGTTTGAGGTATGATAAGGGAGTTGGGTATAAGGAAACCCTAAAGACTCGTAGTAATAGAAATAGAAAAGTATGCATTTGTCAGGATGAGGGTGATTCACCATGAGTTAAAATTGATGGTTGAAGGCATAAGAGATACATATATTTTATCCCCTGTAAGTTGGGAGGATTCAAGGAAACCTTGAGATAGTTCGAAGGATAAATAATGAGACGCGGATAGACTGAGGAGACAAGGAAGTAAGAAATTAGGAAAAATTGGATGAAGGAAGTGACCTTCAAGAATGTGAAGTGTAAGACCGGTGGCATGATACCCAGAAAGGGAGACGCCAGGTATGAAAGATATCCCAACATTGAGGTGACTGTTGAGATAAACAACAAAAGTAAATAAGGAATTATTAAGAAGAAGTTCATGTTGAACATGACCAATATCTTCGAGAACATCCATGTTATCATTACCAAATCAGGAAAGAAAAGCGGATGACCATTGTTATCTTTTGGAGGCCATATGGATTGACCTCAATTTGAATAAGGATGCTATTATGAAGTTAGGTATAGACTATCGAAGTGGGGAATGATGAATAAGATAATCTATCTAGGATATATGACTTGATTTATCCATGGAAGGATGCAGGTACCTTTTAAAGGTGGAATTAAGGATAGAACATTGGTAACTTAAAATGAATCCTAGGGGACTGCATAAAGGTTGGCATGTCACCCTTAATAGGGACAGTATGAGTTTTGACAGTATGATTGGGAAAGGGTTAAGGTAACAACAACCTTTAAGGATCAGTGGAGAAATTTTTCAGAAGTATATAGACAATGGTTCTACTATTAGTAAATGGTATTGTGATATGCCCTGTATCTAGGGAATACAGGAGGAACGATTGAAGGATAACCTTAGAGGTTTTATAAGGAAAAAGGTAATATTCAAAATTCTCAAGAATAGAAATGTGGATAAAGGAAATATGACGTAATTATAATGATGCCAAGTGGGGCACGTGTTGAACCACGAGAAAGTATGAATCGAACCAGTAAAGGTCGAAATTGTTCAGGGCAATTAGGGCCCAGGATAAAAGATGTTCTAAGTATGATTAAGAGTCAGTCATGACAGTGATTAACCTCTAAAGACTGAGGCAATAACTTATGGAAAAATGGTGATATTTTTTTTAAGGAATACATCTTCACAAAAGCAGTGATTGAAATAAGGTAGAAAATTTATTTGGAGGTGGTTAAAATGACATTGACTATAAGGAAATTTTACTATCAGGAAAGGCCAAAGAGGTGGCCGACACTTTAAAGGTAAGAGGATAATTATAGGCGCTTGTGCCAAAAGAATACAGTAATGATGGTTAAAACTGTGAAGGTTGTGTTATGGTTTGGAAGATTGACATTCCTTCTGATGACTGTGCAATACCCAACCGTAATAGTAGTTGGTAAAGGTTTAATTCATATAATCGCCATGAACGGGCTATCTATCTTAGAAGGTCCTATCTTGAGATAAGCCAGGACCATGTTTCAAAAAGGACTAGATGAACCCTTGAGTTAAGTCTTCTATTTAGGGCGTATGATTAAGAATGGTATTAACCTACTATCGTTGCTTGGATTGAAACTCTTCTGCAATTTTATCTGCTTCATGTCATGTATGTATGTCAGGATCAGGAGTGTTCTTCACGAATCAGAAAAGGTGATTATGTTACCTCCTTAGAAGAATTAGATACGATATATATGGACTCCATATGGCTAGCTATTAAGACTTCATGGAAAATGAATGACTACAGTAGGTCAGTGGTGGACCATGGTAAGGCAGCAATGATTATGCGAGTATTGAGCTGATTACAACCATGAGAGTTGTATTGGAATGGGTGTTGAGATTGAGTACCACTAATCGGGTCGTGGTAGTGTATAAGTTATCGTTGATAGACTAATTAAGTAGAGTATCTACCTAGTGAATTATTATTCTTCCTTATCAATAGAGAGTCGTATTATTATACGAGGAAGGTTGCAGTGCAAGCATAGAATTCTAGTAACGATGAGGTATAGAATGAGATCCCAGATTTGATTTTCGATATCGAGGGAGTTTCAAAGGTGATTGTGTATAAGCTCGAGGAAGAGCATGGGTCCATAGAATGATGGACGGAATGGCGAAAATATTTAGGCACGTGAAATGCGATGCTATAATACTTGATGTTGATATAAATACATATATGTTTTGTTCTTCTATGACAAACCTCTATAGTTCAGAGGTAGATTCCAAGCCAGATATTTTATGGCAATAAATTTTTTTTTAGAATATACAATTCTCTTCAATTCGTTCTTTTCTCTTCTTTTCATTTCATGTAAGCTGAGAAGAACAACCCTTCCAGAAGGGGAGGTATTGCCGAATGACTATCTATCTGTGTGATAGAAGCCGAGTAGGATACCAGCTATTGTTTAATTGCTTGTCAAGTACTAAAGGCTGGCCACCTTCTGTACTAACTATGCGATATAACAAGTGTTCATGATCATAGTGATCTCTCAACAAATTCCTTTACTTCTATATGATTAATCAAATTTTGGAAAATAGAAGCAACTGAAAAAGGAGTAATAAAGTGGTGGTAGTATGCGGAATGGGAACACATTCGTGATACTAAGGTTGACGTGGTTATTAAAAGGTTATAGAACGCTAGCGAGCAAAAGTATAACCCGTATAATATTAGGAACGGAAGGTAGTAGCGATTACGAACTGGAAAAGAATGGGTATTGAGAAGCAAGAGCTCTAATGATTGGAAGCTATGATGAGAGTCTGTGTAATAGACTTGAAAGAATTTGGAATGATCACTTAATTCGGATTGAGTTATCTTACGACAATAGATCATATGTCATTATCGAGATGTCGCCTTATGAGATCCTTGAGGGAAGACAATGTCGATCTCCCTTATGTTAGGATGAAGTTGTAGAGCGCAAGATGCTCGGACCCGCAATAGTCCAAAGGACCAAGGATATGATAGATCTAATCAGAGGACGGCTGGTAGTAGCCCAAGATGGTCATGATAAGTATGTTGATTTGACACGAAAGGATAAAGAGTATGAAATAGGGGACCTAGTAATGTTATAGGTATCCCTTGGAAAGGATTGATGAGGTTCGGAAAGAAAGGAAAGCTAAGTCTACAATTTGTTGGACCCTTGGATATATTAAGACGTTTGGGAAGTTAGCATATGAGCTAGCCCTAACCCCGAACATGTAGTAGGTCGTAACGTGTTTCACGTATCAATGTAAGGAAGTGTAAGTCAGATGCCAGATAAATAGAGGCATATGAGCGCATAGATATGCAACCCGACTTAACCTATATGGAGCAACCAGGAAGGGTTATAGAGTGAAAAGGAACAAGTGCTTAGGAGAAGGATTATCAAACTAGGCAGAGTTTGATGGTAGAACCACAATGTGGGAAAATTGACTCGAGAGTTAGAAAGTGCAATGCTAAGAGAGTATCCCTGTTTATTTTCAATTTGATTCCGGGACGGAATCCTTTTAAGGAGGGGAGACTGTAATAACCCCAATTTTTGGAAATTTTTGAAACCCTTATGAATAGTGTTTTTGCTGAATGAGAAAACTGTTCATGCCACGCTATGTAGGGGTTCTGTTATTGATCTTATGGGATATTATTAGTACTCTATGAAGTATATAAGTGTATGTAAAGATCGTCAGAATCCAATTCCGAACACTTTGGTTTTTCCCGGAAATCCACAAGATACGGAGAGAATTGAGTATAAGGTAACAGGATAAAAAGGATTTAAATTAAAGGATTATAATAGAGGATCATAAAAAGGAATATAATGTATTGAGAAAGGTTAAGGGAACCTAAGTAATAAGATCCCGGGTGTGATCCTTCAAACGATAAACGAGAACGAAAGTTAAGCGAACCGTATAACAGATCAGCGATCATTAGGCAAACGATTAGGAAGTTAATCAAAGGGATTAGGGGGAAAGATGTCATCCAACCAATAGAAAGAGGACAAGGAAGGGAGGATGACATCATGAGGATGACATAAGCATGACATGGGAAGGAAGGAGGTGTGGTGGCTTTGTAACCACACAAATCCAAGGGCAAGAAGGTAATTGACTAAAGCAAGCACAAAAACCAATCAACCAAGCCAAGTAAAATCATTTTCATCAAAAATCAAAAGCAACCAAGGCTTTGTTCTTCATTGCTCACGGCTTTTCACTATTCAAAAGGCAAGAGAAATTCAAAATCCAAGATCCAAGCTTCCTAAATTGGTAAGATAATTCCCTAATCATCTTCATGCTTAGTTAGGACTATATCATGAGTTTAAGCCATTAATTCCTTCTCAATCTTCTTCATTTAATCAAAGAAGAAGACAATGGATAGTGTTTTCAAGTTTTTAACTTGAACTTTTCTTGGTTTTCTTGAAGATCCAAGCATTCTTAAGACTTCTCCAAGCTTCTTAAGGCTTCCTAGCTCCACCCACCACTTCAAGGAAGGTATACCATCTCCAAACCCTAGATTCCTATATATTATAAGATGATTTTGATTAGTGGGTTGATATTGTAGCTTGTTGTTATGATTTAGAGTTTGGGATTTGGAATGGTAGTGAAATGGAATGGTAATTGTTGTGGTTTTGATTTAAAGGAACTTAAGTATGATTAAAGATAAGTTTAAGCATAAGTATGAATGATTAAATTGAATTGGTTGGGGTTGTTATGATGCGATAAGGATGGATGTTGGTTGTATGTTGGATTTGAGGTTGGTTTGTGGTTGGTTTTGTATGGTTTAAAATTTGGAAATCGCGTAAATATAGCCGTCGTAACGTCCGATTTTCTTTGGACTGTTTTTGTGCATAGCATTAGGACCCGAGAACCCCCTGCTAGATTATGACCACTGCCATGATTAGATAGCTCATGTTACGAGCTTCGTTTTGATATGTAGTTCGTTCGATTCCGATGCACGGTTTAGGAGAAACGACCGTTTCAAGTAACGGCGTTTCGCGAACGAAACTTTTCCCCTCGCCTTACTTTGAAACATAGGTTAAAGACCAAAAAGGGTTAATTAATGTATGAAACATTTATGGTAAGTGTGTTAGGCAGTTGGTAAGACACTCGCGAAGGAATCGCTTTAAAACTCGTAAAGGTTAAATTATTAAAAATGGTGGAGCCGAGGGTACCCGAGTGACTTAAGCGAATCGGTGAGCGCAAAACAAGCGTTAGAGTCTAAGTTAGTTAAAGTATAGGTTTACAAGTGATTTTGGTTTAATTCCAACTTACTTGTTGTTTATAGGTTATCAGACTCGTCCCGAGCCTTTCTCACCCCCAAGTCGCTCAGGCAAGTATTATATCCGTTATACTGTTGTTGTGATGAATATATGTATTTGCATTATCTTGCGATAGATGCATGTTGGTTAATTAGCAAAATCTTGCGATATATTGTAGCATGTGATATGGTATATATATGCATGCTTGTTTCATATTCTTGAAATATATATCTGTTGGTTCAGTTGATAATACCTATGCTAGAGGATAGCGGTATCTTGCATATACCCTTAGTATAGGGACCCAAAGGTGAAAATATTTTCTAAAACCGGGAGTCGAGGATCCCGAGTAGATTTTGTATACATATGGATATGGATATATATATATATATATATATTTATATATATATATGGTTATAGTTTTTCCAAACTATTAATCGAATAAGGTTTATTCGATAACTTTAACTTTATTTTATTATTGAATATTATTTCGAATATTATTCGAAGGCGTATGACTCCGTTTATTTTATTAATAAATATTATTTTGAATATTCATTCGAGGACTTATGACTCCTTTTATTTTATTAATTGAATATCATTTGAATATTCATTCGAGGGTTATGACTCAGTTTATTTTATTATTTCAATATGATTTGAATATTCATCGGAGGACTTATGACTCCTTTTATTTTATTAATTGAATATTATTTGAATATTCATTCGAGGGCTTATGACTCAGTTTATATTATTTAATGAATATTATTTGAATATTCATTTGAGGATCTATGACTCCGATTATTTGCTGAAATATATTCTTTATTTTATTAAAGAATAAGGTGTTAATAATCAAACTTATTTTCGATTATTCAAATAAGGATAATACTTTCATATAAGTATATCTTTGGTTATTTAATACTCGTTTCAAGTATAAGTTTTAATACTTCTACTTCAATTATTTTTATAAAGATTATTCTTATGGGAATATTATTTAAATAATAATATTCAGTCATTTTCTAAATATTCTGGGGACTGATTTACTTCATTAAATCAGCTTTACTCCAAACACTCTATAAAGTGTTTTCGAGTCTTCAAAATGATTTTTAAAAGTTAGAGCGGATCCCAAAACTCAATTTTATATTTAAGATCTTCCTTTTTAAGGGGATTTAAATACTCGCTTAAAACCTGAGGGATCCGGCTCTGTGGTGTATTTTATATTCGCAACAAGGTTGCAGTTTTGGTAAATGAATTGATTACTTACCCAACGTTCGGGAAGTAAGTCCATCTATTGAGTCGGCATAAGCAACATGGGCTCAGTGGGCGTCCATGATAGTGTAAGTGGCTCAGTGGGAGTCCATCAAATGCATAAGTGGCTGAGTGGCAGTCCAGCATAAGGTCCTAATTATGACCAGGGTGATGACCAGTGGGGAATTCGTCCATCTACTAGTAGAAAAGGTTACTAATGGGTATCTTTGCCTGATCAGCAAGATATCTGGTTTATGCCAAAGGTTTTCTTTTCCTTCCAAATTTATTGGATATTGCAACTCTGTTCATACTTTACATAACAGAGGTTCCAGGAAATGTTTAAGAGATATATATATGTGGATATATATATATCGGGACTAAATAAAGTATCTCGTAACTTTATTTCATTCAATAATATTTCAAAGATTGAATCTATTCAAATCTTGTCTTGTAGTCTCATCTATGTGATGAACTTTTGAAACTGATTATAACTTGAACGGTGGTAGTTCAAGTAGTATTGGGAAAGATATAAGTATATTGGGGTATTTGGTAACCTCATCTTTTAAACTTATATCTAATTAATAATTGTCTTATGAATGACAAAGATTTTCAAAAAAATGTTGAGACAAGGTTAGATATATGAGATCACCTTGCAACGATATTTTTTTTATACAGTTATACACTGGGACTTTGTGTATATTATGCATGGAAGAGGACTTCCAAT
Organism: Apium graveolens; assembly: GCF_009905375.1. Lineage (NCBI taxonomy): Eukaryota > Viridiplantae > Streptophyta > Magnoliopsida > Apiales > Apiaceae > Apium > Apium graveolens. The sequence continues at coordinate 30,408,200 of NC_133655.1, read as the reverse complement.
ATTTTGAAAAGAATATATGTATATATACTGAATATTTTGCGACTTCATCGCATTAAGATATCAAACTTGGTTCATTTCTTTTGACCAAGACTTTCATGAGTATTATGAGTAGGCTCATATATTGTAAATCATTATACATATTATTTTGGTGGGCTTGCTGCTCACCCTTGCTTTATTTCTTCATCACACAACAACAGTTAGGAAAGATGGCCAGACTCCAGCAGACCCAGCGCAAGCGCGTGGGAAGCGTCCCGCGTCTTCCCGTTGATGTTGTAGCTGCTATAGCTGCAGAGGTAGATCTATTGTAGATCAGACCATCTACTTTTGAGAATCAATTATGTATAATTATAACTTGTGGCAGATAATGGCAATTAACTGTAAATTATCAAGTAATCATTTTGGGTTGTAATAACTTTTAAATTGTGGATTCAAAGACTTGTACTTATTTAAATTTCATCTCTGAGACTATAACGGGTTGTGGTGTGTGTTAGTGTGGGGTCACAGCATAAGGTTATTTATTATTAATTAAGTGAAGTGATATTGTGGAAAGAAAGACCGTGACGACCCGGATCCCCGACCCCGGATCTGGGGGTGTTACAGAAATGGTATCAGAGCTAAGCGTTATAAACCTCAGAGATGATGGGACGTTAAGATAATAAGTTCACTAAGATAATAAGAACTCTTGCCAAGTTCATAGTCGGGCTACCTAACGTAGTACTGACAGTTAAAACCCTTATGGGAACCCTTATAAATATCGTGATAGGAGCGTAGTTCGTTATCGTATATGGTAGCGGGACTCCGAACCCTGAGGTTGAGGAGCAACATCGCGATGATATTTTATTACTAATTGGAGATCGGATTGTGGATCCGATAGAGTGTCCTAATGCAGGATCGGATTGGGGACAAAATAGGGGATATGGTTCAACCATTCTTCAAATTTCCGAGGGTAATTGACTCTTCAAGTTGTTCCATTATTGTCCTTTACATGTTCATGCTCTTTTAGCTACACCCACGTCCATATCTAGTCTCCATGTCAATAATCACGTCTAGAAATATTCATGTCCCGATGGGTGAAAATTTGTTACTAAGAGTTTCTTTTTTTATCTTTGAAAGAACCGGTGTTCCCAAAATTAAGTGAATTCTTTTTACAAATAGTACTAAAGAGTTTGGGTTTAGCGTATGATTGAGCGGGTACATGGGTACCTGTAACACAAGCTATGAGTCCGCCTATGAAAGTACTCATTTCTTGTTAATATGACTTGAACAATATATCTAAGAAGTTGCACGTAGGAGTTGTCACGAGGTCAGATTTTCAACCCTGAATTTTTTTGAATCCGTGCGGCCTACTCGATCACCCCAATGCCCAGGTAGTCAGCCTTCTTAAGAGGTTGTCGCCCAGCATCCCTAGTATCCCAAAAACAACGGATGTAACTAAGAAACCCACGCACAACAAAGATCTAATCGTGTGTGAAAATATGTCTAATTACCAGGAAATATAAAGACACAACAAAATTACGAGCATGAATGCTCAACCTTTTATTGACCAACAATATAAGGATACAACCTCAATATATGCTTAGAGACTTTTCCTACTACCTAGCATACAGTACAAGTGCTGAATACACTATGAACTTGTACAAAATGATACTTGATAGAGTATATATTTATATATTTTTTAAAGTATTTTATTCTCATATTTATAATATTATATCATTAATTGGATTTTATTAATTAGAGTTTAATATTTTATGACAGGAAATAAAAAATTCCCAACTTTAGATGGAATTGGGCTTAATTGGACTTAAATCATAAGGAAGTTCGGATTTATTGGGCTGCACGCGCATACTTCACTGTTTGGGCCGTAACTTGGGTTTTTAGGCATCAGAATCGGGCGATCTAACGGCCCATTCGAAGCTAACAGAATTATCTAAGGTTTAGAAGTGGTCCAATATCAAGAATCTAACCGGAACAGCCCAGAATCAGGTCTGGAAGACAGCCTACGAATTTTATATCAAAGTTTAATTTATTTTGGGAAAAGCATTAAAAACTCTTTTATATTAGGTTTGAGACATATTGTATACAGAAAACCATAACATATTGTATTAGAGAATAGTTCGATAACTGTATTCTTGAGATAAGGGAGAGAAGCAACTTGAGAGGGAGATTGGAAGAAGGAGTGAAGGGATTCATCTAGATTTCCAAAGGAACTTTAAAGTTGTATTCTTTATACATCATTATTAAACTCATGGTTTGCATTCTTAATATATATTTTATTTATCCATCATGAGTAACTAATTCCTTTATCCAAGAGCTGGGTAGTGTTTATTGGCTTAATATGTTTGTTTGATTATATTGTGATTTTCTTGTTATTGTTAATTTATCATTGAGCGTTTTATACAATTAGAGGAGTAGCTAACTTCTAGTTGAATCATTAGGAGGTATAATGAATCGGGAGAGGAGTTGTAATTCTAGTACATGATATGATAGACACAATTTAAGTATTAGATCGGGAGATTGATATGAGAATTGTGAAACTTATAATCCTTGGCTTTTAATAGTCTATAATTGTACTTTCCGTGACCATGGGTGTGGCGTTCAATGGATACTTGTAGGCACTATATTCTACCTTGGGAAAGGATTTTATAAATATTAGAAGGATTGTTTTTAAAAAACAAGAACGCAAATTAGACATTCATGATAGCCATTGAAGAACCCTGATTCTTGGATTATTTTCTCTCATAGATATTATATAATTTTATTTATTTATTAGATTAATTAGTTGTTAATTACATACATCCACAAATTATTCTCCATATTTCTGAATTGTGAGAAACAGGAGACTTGAGATTGGTATTGATATTAGTCCTTCCCTGCAAACGATACTCTAAAATTACACAACAACAAATTGGCGCCGCTGCCGGGGAAGGCAGCAATATTGATTTTGAGTTAATTATTTCCTATAGTTTGGATTTTATCTTTGTATATAGTTTTTTTCCTTCTTTTTGTTTTTTTTTTGTGTATCTACAGGTTTCTTTGAGGTAGACAACATAAATATTTGAGTTGAGGAGACGACATGGATAACAATTTTGGCTGGGATAACGCTCAAGATTTCATAAGCATTCAAGAACGATATCAAAATTTTAATTCTTTTCAGGATTTTAATGCGTATCGGGTGAACTCGTTCGATTGCTACAACTCATATTATGCTCCATACCCTCCTAGCACAGATTTTTCATATTTTTTGGATAATCAATACCATGATGATTCATATGTATGCAATGGTGTTGATGAGAGTTTGAGTCATTCTAATCCTTATTTACTTTCTTTGGGACTTCTTAAACACTTTGATGACTTAAATTTTGAGATTTCTAATAAATGTGATATTCCATGTGAAGTAGAATCAATATGTTGGTACGAGGAGAATGCTAAAAGGAATAGGTTTATAATGGAAGTTCAACTTGTGATGTATGATGGTTGTCTTCAAGTTCCTCCTTGTGTCAATTTTCCAACGATCCATGATTATTATTTAGCAATTGATGAAAATTTGTGTTTGATGAGACTACTTGCTTAGTTGATTATAGTCACATGTGTGTTAACGATAATTTGGATGCAACTGAAATTCTACCAAATTTAGAGAATGTTGTTGAGCTTAGTAAATTGGTAGAAGAGATAAAAAATGATGAGTGTCCAGTTAAAATTGAGGAGGAATTTAATATTGATGAAATTGAAAGTCTTGCTTTGGAATATAGGGATCCAATTTGAGAGGACTTTATAAGTCGTACTTATGATGATTATTCTGACGACTTTTCTAGCTACTTTGATTTTTCTAAGTCTCTTGAGAAAGTGTGGATCCTAAAAAGTTTCTTATATTTTTATGGATCTAAGATATATCGGCACATCATAATGTTAATACTGATTCATAGATATGTGCATTTATTTGCTTTTTCACCACATTAATGATGCTAGTTGTATGTACACGTCAAACTAATGCCATTAAAGAAGCGCTGCTTGGGAGGCAGCCCAAGATTATAATATTAGTTATATTTTATTTTTTGTTTTCTTTTTTACTCTCACATGGTACTTTGATGTGTTTGTTTGAAGTGATTCAGGCGTTTAGAATGATTTTGGACAAGAATGGATGAACAACATGATCATGCAGGGTGTCAACATGGTCATGTAGCACAACCTATACCTCTCGGTTGATTTTTAAGAATAGCATGATCATGCAGATTTTTGGCATGTTCATGCAGTAGAAAAAAATTCACGGCCAAATTTTTGAGGTTTGGCACAGTCACGCATCATGTTGGCATGTTCACACAGCACAAACCAACACCCTCGGCTTCTTTTTGGTGGTTTGGCATGATCATGCAACCTTACGGCATGACCATGCAGTTGGTAAACAAAACCACGGCTTGTTTTTAAGGGTTTAGCATGGTCATGCATGTTATTGGCATGATCACGCACTGGATTGGCATGCTTGTGCAGTTTATTAGCATGCTCATGCAACATAACTACATCAACAAAAGAAGCGCTACGAGTTTACATAGACTCAATCGAGCTAGACATGGATCAGACACGTCAAGCATATACATAGGGGAGTATTTCTTTCATTTTTTTATATTATAGAATTATTAGTTTAGCGTGTCTTGAAGACACTGACTCAATTAAGTGTGGGGATGTGTTTTCAGTAGTTGCATTATACAAAAAAAAATCATATAGATTGTATTATATCATATAGTTACATATATGTTAGTTGCATTGCATTGTAATCATAATATGATCTCAAATTAGTAGCAGTCCGAGTTGGTGACCTATGATGATATTATGTGTACCTTATATTTGACTATCTTGCTATGATCACATGTTAAAGATGTTACATGCGTAGTGTCACTAGTGCGGAGCTTATTTTTTTAACACACACTTATTGTGCTCTTAAACTGAGACTTAGATATGCTTGTTTCTTGAGGGGTAGCCGCTTATTGATAATTAAAATTTTGACTCTTCCCTTTTGAGCTTAATACGTAAATGCTTAAGTTTGGGGGAAGCTATGGGGTATAAATGTCTTTAAAAAAACAAAAGAAAAAATATATGTATGATAGTAGCAATAAATAACATGCAAAAAAAATGTGGTATAATTGACTAGGTTGAGCTCATTAATACTCGAGTAATTAAGTCTGAGGGGACTTTGTGCCTAGTAACCTAAAGCCTTTTATGGTTTGGGATTGTTGAGCCAACACTCGCTACATGGGTATTAGTACATAAATCTTTAGGGATCTTGACCATTGTACAGTTAATAAACGATTTAGTATATATGTGTGTATAATATGGTTGGCAAAGTCTGATGGAGGTCGTAACTCACTTACACTGAGGAGCCACCCAACTTTAGACCGAGCTTATAAAGTCTTATGGCGGTCGTAACTCAGTTACACTGAGAAGCCGCCCAACCTTATTTCGAGCAGTAAAAAAAAATCATATGTACATATAGTGTAGTATTATAGTAATAAAGAAATACATGAAAATTCCTTGCTAAACTTGAACGATGGCTAGTTTTAAGTAACGAAGTGTTTAAGATCTATTCTAATACTCAAGTTGGGGCTATTAACTCGTATGATTTGTCATGTTGAAACTTGTGTGGCTTTGTTCTTGATTCATTAGAGAGCATGTTGTTAAGCTAAGCACACACGCACACTTTGTACTTGTGTTAACTATATGGTGATATTGTGTGTAAGCTTGATATGTCTAGATTTGGTGCATGAGCTGAGGTTTATTGCTGGCTTGGCATACGCTATGATGTTTGAGATCTTTGCATTTTAGATCATTTAGTTACATTCATGTAGTTGCATATTACATGGGTTAGATGGATTTTGTATGTACATTCACTATAGGCCCTCACGAGACCTTACTCCACAAGGGCTACCTTGGGGTTTAAAGGGCTTGTTGCATATGCCAAATGCAACTGTGATCACCTTACGAAAGTGGTACTAGTTAGTAGTATATTATATTAGTTTGCACGAGGTGTGGCGCCCTCCAAATCCGGGTCAGAAGTTTGGGGTCCACAACACATACACAATATAAAAACCTGTATAAGAAATATTATTTGCAATGACCCTGCTTTACATAACCACGGATCGCAACAGGTTAAAGTATGAAAACAAGCCACAACCTTAACTTTTATTACAACGCATCAAATCAAAACTAATTTAACTTACAATTGATAATGAAATTATTCATACAATCTTACTATCTCACTACCATAAGAAGCTCCTGCTAGCTCGATCCAACTCAATCTAAAATCCTAGCTCGTACTCTGGATTGAGGAACCTCGCTATCAACCATATCCTTTTTAACTGTAGAATACATAAAAGATTCGCAAGAGTGAGCTAACTAGCTCAGCAAGTCATAATAATGATAACTGAGGTTAAACAATGTTCAAATGGGATGATTCAAAAGAATCAAGTTTATTGTTAAACAATCGTTAGAATTGGATATTCATTTTAAGTTTTAAAACCAAGGTTAGGCTGCTGATCAGTCACGCACTAACCCCGAACAAGGCACGCAGCTCTGCTCTAATTACTGGATCCAAGGCACACATTGGCCTACCTCGACCACGAATCTGGTCTGACCTAGAATCTGGTCCACATAAGAAAACTATCCAATTCTAAAACAGTTCAGTATGATAAATAATATACTTCAATAAAACAAGATCATAATCAATGATGATAAAACACTTGAATAAAAGCGCAATGCAATTCATGGGTATCACAAGGGTATATCAGGGTATGATGAGAAACGGTTTTCAGCCTGTAAGAGGATCGGGTATTAGACGAATAATGATTTTTTGAGGTTTAGTTCTTTGATGTTATAAAGAATGGTTGGGGTATAAAAGTTTTTGTGTTTTCAAACGAATCTGTTCCAGTGTTTGGTAGTTATACATTTGGGGAGTAGTATCAAATTTGTGTGGTTTGGTATCTAAAAAATCTACAAAGGATGGTTTACAAAGAATAAGGCTTACGGCTCAAAGATCAAATGATGTGGCTCAGGTTCAAGGCTGAAGGATTCAAAGTACTTACAATATAAAACAGAGCTATTTTGAATACTTAACAATATGTCACAAGAGAATTTAAAAATATTTGCATTATATCACGAAAAAGTTTTAGAAGTACTTGCCTTGCAGGGCTTTATAACTATTACTGATCGACTCTGTCGCTCGGGCTTTATTGTCTATCCACTAGATCACCCTGGATTCGACCTCAATACTTAAGTCCTTTGATTGGAACCTTACTGAGCTTTTCGACTGACCCCCAAACTATCTTTCGTCCAATGCCAATTTTCGGGCCTTCCGACTAGAACTCGTATTTCGGTAGTTCGATTTCCCGGAAATCGGGCAGCATTTCCTTTATTTATCGGCTAACCCGTCGAAGCAATCCGACGTCAATCACAACAATCAAACAATCCAATAACCACTATTTATAATCCAAACCATTCAACAACAACCGCAATCACTTACGCAACCAAATCTCGATATACTTTTATATACCTGATAAATATCTTTCGTTTTGAAAATAACTTTACGAACTAAATTAATATTTTAAAAATTTTAGGACTCAGAATAAACATCACAGTCCACCGTCAACTCATCAGAATTCATCGTTGACGGCGGTAAAACCCAGAGGTACCCGAATTGGGTTTCCAGTCACAGATTTCACCGATTAATTAATATAAATTCCTGCACGATTAACTTAATTCCTGAATGTTAATCATATCGTTCATGTATACACATACACGAGCACACCACACGCGCCCACCGGAAATAAGCCGGAAAACCAAGCAGCGGCAGGACTCCGGGAACAGGGGCAAGGGAAACATACAGGGGAAAACAAGGAAATAGAGGGAGAGAACGAGAGAGATGTGAGGCAACGAGAAAGAGAGAGACGAAACTGAGAGAGATTAGCAGAGAAAGAGAGAAGAGATTAGAGAATTTTTGGATTGAAATTGAGAAATGAATATAACCTGTAAAAAATCACTCTGCAGCCACGTATTATTCGCTTGATAGGGAAGCAACACGTGTATATTATAATGCCTGACAACTTAATTCTGAATCGCATTTTCTCAATTTATCGAACCAAGCAACACATAAAACAATTTCATAAAATTATGAAAATAGCCTTAAAATGTTAAAAATATCCCGGAGTTTATAAAAACGTAAATTTCATAATTTTAAAATAATTTCTTTATATCAGATTTTTAACAATTAAATGAAACAACGCACGGGTGAAATTAATCCCGACAATTTCCAAAATAATTTTAAAATTCTCAGAATATTATAAACTTAGTAAAATATGAATTTTGTGATTTTTGAAGAATTCTGGAATTAAATATGGATTTTACAAATAAACACAATCAGAAAATCATTTAAAGATAAGTAATTAATAAAATATTGATTTCTAAATTTTATAAAATCCCAAAAATAATTATTGTAATTATAAAACCATAAAAATAATTTTAAAGACATTTCAAATATTTATAAAAATAAATTTGCATTAAATCCACTTTTAAAAGTGAAAAAAATTCAATACAATTCCATAATTAACTACACGAACAACCCGATACACCATAAATCACACATAGATAATAATAAAACAACACCGAGCTGACAGAAGCCATACACATATTTTATTTATTTAATACTTCCACAATTACATATTTAAAATACACGAGTCGTTATATCCTTTCCCCTTTAAAAAGATTATGTCCTCAGGATCTGATCTAACTAAACAAGTGAGGATATTTGTCAAGCATATATGACTCTAATTTCCAAGTAGACTCTTCTACTCGAGGATTTCAAACATACCCACTATAGATATACCTTCATTTCCAAGGACTCTCCTTTAACGATTAAGAATTTGGATCGACCACTATATGCAAAACAAATTTGGACAAGAGCCCATTGGCTCCTAATCAGTCACTTGATTCGAATTAGATACTTATCGCCTTAAAATTGACATGCAGAACACATTATATGTGCATATTGTTGTAATGGTAACATCAACTCATGAACAACTTTATCTATATTTATCAATACCTTGAATGGTTTACTAAATTTAGGACTGAACTTGTCCCCCTCTATTTAGACTTATTGAATCTCTTTCAAGGTGAAACTTTTACTAACACTACTGGTCCTATTTTTATATTCATACTCTCTCTCGATACAAATCCGCCTCTTTTTTTTTTCTTTGCCTACTCCAGGCTGCTTCAATCAATATCACTACGCCATTTGGTGTGCTGAATTAACTTAGGATTTGACAACTTCCTTTCTCCCACTTTTCTCAATAAAGTGGGGACCTACACTTGTGTCCACATAAGGCTTGGTAAAGTGGCATTCTAAAGCTGACATTGATGATAAATGATCATCCCAGTTTTCCTTAAAACTCAACCTCTCAACATATCTTATATTTCCTAAATTGCTTACTCACTTTGACCCTTCGTTTAAGGATGATAAGCGGTGTTCATTTTCAACTTAGTCTTCAAACATTTAAACATCTCCTACTTGTTTCCATCAGTTAAGGCTGAAAAGTAATCTCATATATTCACTTATTATCACCTTTAGGTATTTGAACTTCAGATTCCACTCTTTCCAATTCTTTTATTAACTCCTCATTGGTCTTAATTACATCCAATTCTTTCTTTCTGCACAAAGCATCTGTTACCATACGGCTTCGTTTAGGTAGTTATTAATGGATTAAACAGAATCTTTTGTTAAACTCGGTCAAAATTTCATACTTGAAAATTCAACATATAGTTGCTTTCCTTCTAATATTTAGAGAAAAATCCTTGGGCATTCCACACAAACTTTCTTACTCTTTGATTAGCTGAGGATGTTATCAATAAATACAATTTGCTTATCCAAGTACTCCTTATACACCATGTTCCTTAATTCCTTATAGACAGCTGATACACTTGTTATTTCACATAATACCACCAGAGCTTGTAATGCTCATAACTCGTTGTAGTCGCAATCTCTGATATGTTCTCAGGTCGGATCTTAAGTTAATCCCCGAGATATAACACACTTTTAAAATTAGGTCTCGTAAGTAATCAATTCTTTATAAGGGTTACTTATTCTTATTCCTTGTTTTGTTAAACTCTCGATAATCAGTACACAATCTTATAATTTCATCCCTTTTCTCTAACAACATCACAGGTACACTTTACGATTCACTTCTTGTAAAACGACTCCTTGGTCTGCTTTGTCCACTAGGCCTTCGCTTGCCTTAATTCTTTGACATGTCCAACACTTCCTAATCCATTTTGAAATTTCCTTCTTATACCTGGTTATCACTATTTTTCTTTAAATTTCCGTATATCTTGGCATTTCTTCAATAAATTAAATACTTTATATTGTGAATTCCCTATAGGATCTCATTTCTTAATTCTTTTACTTGTAGCATCCAAGTGCTGGAAGAAAACCTGGGGATATCGTTATCGTTCTCCTGGGCGCATAAATTTCCTCTTACTAACTGTTAACATCGTGATCCATTATCTTCTCTTGACATCTCCTTATCTTTTCTTAACAACTCTGACTAAAAGGTCATACTACCCATCCTTGTTTCCTTTGGATTATATATCTAGCTTCCAATTCCAACTTCCAAAATTCTATGGATAATTCTTCGGGTGCAGTCTCTGTGTTTACTTTCTTCTTTTTGCTTATCATTTGCCATTACATTTGCTTTTCCTTGTAAATACATACTTCAAACTCTTATGGTCCGTATAGATCTCACACCTTTCTCCATACATATCATGTTTCCCAATCTTTCAAAGCGAATATTATTACTGCTAATTCCAAATTATAAGTAGGGTACTTCTGCTCATAAGGTTTCGGTTGTCTGGATGCATATATAATAACTTTATTGTGCTGCATCAACACACATCATATTCCCTTATGAGAAGTACCACTATAAACTACAAGATCTCTTTGATACTTTCAAGTGATAAAGCAGGTGTTGTAACCATTCCCTCCTTTAACTCCGCAAAACTTTCTTCACCCTTCTCCATTTCATATAAACTTCTTACTTTTGTTGGTGCTTTTGGTCGTTCTTTATTTATAGTAACTTTAATCCCTGCTGGATCCCCCTTTGGTCTCCTCTTCATTGACTATTTGTACTAAGAATTATACTTCCTACTATCAAAGCTCTCACTTTGCAAACTTTATATACAACTTCTTTCTTCTTCAACTCCCCAGTTATCATTAACTGCTTGGCATGGTCCTCTGTTGACTTTAAGTAACACAAATACAGCTTGTCCAGATATTCCTTAAAGATTCTGTCCATCAAGTTTAAATATTACTGGTATATTGGTTAATCCAAATGACATTATTAGAATTTTATAGCAGCAGTACTTAGTTCTAAAAATTATCCTTGATATGTCCATAGGTTCAGTCTCCAATTGGTAACACCCAAATCTTAAATCAATTTTAGAAAATACTTTGCTTCTTTCATCTGATCAAACAAATCATTAGTTTGAGGTAACAGATACTTCCTCTTGATAGTAAACTTGTTGAGCTTTTGCTAGTTGACACATAACCTCATACTTCCATCTTTCTTATTAACAATTAATATCGGTGCACCTTATGGGGTACACTGGGTCTAATCGCTCCTTCTTCTAACATCTCTTGCATCTGTTTTGCTAACTTCCTCATTTTAACTAGTGCCATTTTGTGTAAGGCCTTGGTTACTGGCTTCGTCTCAGGTGCGAAGTCAATCACGAACTTTATTTCTCTATCTGGAGGAAATGTTGATGACTCATCTGGAAACATATCTTGAAACTCCTTAATTGCTATAAAATCTTCAAATTTTGTTTGCTTCTGACTTTTACTTATCATATAATCACCGTAATGCTCACATCTTGATCACCGTAATCATCGTTAACAAATTCTGTACCTTCCTTCTTCCTTTATACCTCATCATATTATTAGTTAATGTCTTAGGAATTATCTTTTCATCAAGACAGTCTATCTGGGCATCACGCTTAAATAGTTAGTCCATTTCTTAGAATAATGTCAAATTCTCCTATCTTAAATAATATCAAATCCTCACAGACTTATTTCCAGAAATCTCAATCGTACCATTGGTACTCACTTATTTAACAACTACATGTTCTTGACTTGCTAGTCCTTTAATCATAATCTTATCAATTCAACAGGGTAACCCATTTTATCAACAAAACCTTGGGAGATAAACAATCAAGTTGCTTCCACATCTTTCAATACTTTAACGCATAAGGTATCTACAATAATCATTCACGTCACCACATCCATATTCTGAATAACATATTTCACAGACAAATCATAAACTCTCGTTCTTGGAGATGTATTCCTTATTGGAGTAGATTCCCTTGGCTCTTAGTGCATCCCTGACTGGGGCTAGTGATTTGCAATCCTCGCCATATGCCCTTATTTTCTTTCTATGCGTGAAAGGTAGATGGAACTTCGTCCGCTTGATTCAGGATACGTTGATTTTTGTTTGAAAAACTCTTGCAAAGAATGACAGTACAACGAAACAACTAGAAGGGTTAACAATTCAACAAAAATTAGAGTTGAAAAGAAAGAAGAAGTAATGATTTAAATATGAATGAGACAACCACATTGGTACTTAAGATGACCAGTCTTTCATACCATATGGCGTACAGCACATGATTAGGTGGCGTCCCACCCGACTCTTTGTCATCCCGACAAAGCGTCTCACCATAATACTGCTCGTCCCAATCAGAGAGCAAACTTGAGGGGAAGAATTAAATTTAAAAGGAAAGTAACATCCTCATTTTTATTATCACAGTAAAGAATTATCAAGGAAAGAAGTTCATACATATTTAGGAATCAAAAAGAATATACGCTGTAATATTGCAGAAAATAGTGATATGATTGGTCACCATCCACATTTCACCCCTGTACCTCTTCTGAGCTGGTTCGATCAATAAATCCCATTTGATTCATTTAATAACTTCAGAAAGTCCGCTAAAATGTCATCGTAATTTAAGCACTAGGATAGACTCTTACTTATTTGTGTCTTTAGCTTCTTACCTGCACGTTTAATACTCTAACAATTCTATCATAAGTGCGCTCTTACCGGGTAACTTCAAGTTTTATCTATGCCACTTAAAATGACGATTCTTTTGTTAAGAATGTTCTTCCTTTAGAAAAGTCTGAAAATCTTCCCAATCTTCTTCGGTCATGCCCAAGCTCCTTTTAAATCATTGAATTCTTTAAAATTTGATGGTCTCTGCAACTAGATGAATAGCTTTTCCGTACTCTGTTTCTGTTGTTAATCTCATCAAACAAGATTCACATTCTGCTGTTAGGATTAATGGAAACTGCCTCGTAATAGCGGGTCCATTAGGCCCTCGAAATCAACCATAATAATTTCTGGAACACGTACTTTCTAAATAATCTGGTCTTATAACAAACAAAAAACTCAAGAAGTGACTTGACAACCAATTTTTTAAAATTATTTTATTCAAAAAGGCTTTTAGAAATTTTATAAGGGAAAATCTTTTTCGAAAACTTGTTTAAATTTTTTTTGAAAATCGTACATCTGGTTGTCATTACTATATGAGTTGGTTGTTGTCCTTCCTACCAATAACAAGGTATCAAATTAAAGAAACGATCACATAAAGGTCCATTCACTTCAATCCGCCTTCTCTCCTTTATTGGGTCAATTTGCCTTCCTTAATTGACGAAAACTTCAGTTGTCATTGCAAGTTATCTTATTCATAGCTTCACATCAAATCTTCCATATTGGTAATACTCCCGTCATCAACTTTGCAGTCGTTAAGTGGAACAGACTATCCAATAGTCAACAAGTCAGCTAATATCACATTACCTTGTTACTATAAATATATCACATCGTCATAGCATCATTATCTAATTTCAAGAAAGCTCCAGATCCATAATCTTCTCTAATTCTCTTTCAAAACTCATATAATCCATTCTACAAGCTAGTCATGGGTGGCCTAGTCACTAATGACTTATTTTAACCTGGTAGCAGCTATCCTCCGGAACACTTGAATCTTCTTTCTAAACTTCTTCTCTCAAGTACTCACCATTTACTGTAACTCCCGAATCCAACCTCGTAGGTACGATTGCTTCATAGGGCAAGTTTTAAACTGGGTGTATAGAACAGGGTGTAGGGTAAACTGAAAAGATACCTGCACAGCCAAATGTCTAGTAAAACAAGAATAAACAGATGAAGGTTCTTAAATAGGTAGTCTCATATCAAGAGGTGGTAAAATAGCGTAGAATAGCTTGAAGAGGTGCAACTGTTATAACAAAAGATAATACCATTAATATTGATGGAAGAACAAGGCGCAAATCAAATCTGGGAGAAGATGACGATCCTCGAACGGATGGCCCCAAATGATCAGATGATACAGGGAAATCAGGATTTGCCATTGCCGTTGTCTGGAAATCACATCGCAAGCTAAGAATCTCGAGTCGCAACACAAATCATACCGAAAACCTATTATACAGCCGCACTCAACCTTACGACATCTTATCTTTCTATTTCCTATTCCTAATCCTAACCCTCTACCCAATCCCGAAAATCTAGGCTTGTTTTAGTGACTTATAACCTGTAGCTCTGATACCAACCTGTGGCACCCTCCAAATCCGGGTCAGAAGTTTGGGGTCCACAACACATACACAATTTTTATCCTGAGTCGCCACAGCGCCCAATCTGAGTCACCGCCTGGCCACTAGTCCGTGTCACTGCCTGGTGCCTACTCAGTGTCGCTGCTTGGTGACTAGTCCGTTTCGCCGCCTAGTGACGCTCGGTCCCAATTTCACTTGGTTGCCTAGCAAATCATAACCCAAAATTCTTATCCAACCTAAGGGTCTTACAAAACCTCGCACACCTCCTGAGTTTGATGTCCTCATCAAATCATCAATAATTCTGAGAAGTCCGTTTCTCCAAGTAGCAAAACCAACGTCCATGAACCAAGGATGTAAATCCGTCTGCGATTCCTTCCACTTTCAAACCCAACCAGCTACCATAAGTTGATCAGATTAACCTCCATAATTTTCCCCCTTTCGTCACCAAAACCTGATGACCATGTGTAGACGCCCAGTCCCCCACATATCAAATTCCATTATGACTTAATCTCCAGCAGCGCCTCCAACCCTTGGAGAGATTGACTTAGGCCCAACCAGAAAATTACCAAGTTCACTACCTTGTAGAGATGAGTCGCCAACCTGTGATCCAATTTCACAAATCATGTCGCCGACCAAACTTTGAACAGCCCCTTAACTTCTTCATTTTCTTTTACCCATATCAATCTGCATAGGAACAACTTTCACAAAATACGGACATGCCTCATTCATGATCATAATCCCACCATAACGCAACATTATAGTGCTACTAGTCATCCTAAAGAAGTCCATACCTAGGAGGCAATCAAAATCATCTCAGGCAACAATATGAAATGTAAAGTTACCTTGCCAATCAACAAGAGTCAAGCCAATATTCGAAGTACCCCCAATTTTCTGCACCTCAGCATTAGCCATCTCAATCTTATTTGAACTCGATTCCAGCTTTAGACCAAGCTCCTCAACACATTACATTTCAATGAAACTGTTTGTGGCATTCGTGTCTACCATTGCCATGACTGCCTTCCCATTCACCGAGGCCTTAACATAAATAAGTCCATCCCCCTCCATGGATTTTTCAGTTCTTAGTGCAACAAAACACATAGGGTTCACCCTCACTTGAACCCCATCATTTCCCTAATTATTTTCCTCATTCTCTTCATCAACACGAAGAGCATTCAGTCTATATTTCTTGGGACATTGTCTTGAAAAATGTGACATTCCATATATGAAGCACCCATTGTCGCCAACCCATCGAGACTGCTTATTATCATTGGCATCACCATTATTATTTTTCTTGTCATTCTTCTTGTTTTTGTCTTCTCCTTGTAATTCTTGCCACTGTTTTTACCTCTTTCAGCGTCATGAGGACCAGCCTGCTTATAGTCACCCAAACCATCAACATCAATGATAGAATTAGGCAAGTCCCTCACAGCCTGTCGCCTCAATTCTGCATGCGCCCAAGGTTTCAGTCCCGCCAAGAAATTGAACAATTTATCCTCATTCGACGTGTTCTTTAAATCCAACAACAAAGAACTGATTTTTTTAACATAATCTCGAACAATTCCTGTTTGTTTAAGATTTCTTAAACTCTCCCTAGCAAGCCAAGAAGCATTAACTAGCAGCAATTGCTCATTAAGTTCCTTCATCAATACCTCAAACGTGGTTATCTCTGGCCTCAGTACGAGACTACCACCACAATTTTGCAACACCAGCAGAGTACATACTTGTGATTGAAACTTGCTCTGTAAAATCAATATGGGCAGCCCTAAAATACTGCTTAATGTCCCATAAGAAATTTTTCGGATCCTCGGCGACCCTCGCCCCATCATAAGGTTTCGGCCCAGAATTTTCAACTTTGAGTGGCCCTCCCTTCTACTCGATGAACCAGCTATAACATCTCGCTTTACAAGCACCAGTTCATCACGCAACTCCTGAATTTGGGCATCATGACCCTCATTCATAACCCTCACAAGATCATCAACCGTGGCCTTGTATTCATCCAAGCCCTCACTTAGAACCTGAACCTGATTCTCTATAGAAATCTCATCTGTTGATAAAGGCACCCCCAGAAAATCTTCAAACCTAGCCAACCTTTCACCTGTAGAATTTTCACCAACCATGAAGTTGAATCCACGAATCTATAAACACAACTCTGATATCACTTGTCACGGGGTCAGATTTTTAACCCTGAATTTTCTGAATCAGTACGGCTTACTCGATCGCCCTAATGCCCAAGTAGTCAGCCTTCTCGAGAGGTTGTCGCCCAGCAACCCCAATTACCCAAACACAGTGGATATAACTAAGAAATCCATGCACAACAAAGATCTAATCATGTGTGCAAGTGTGTCTAATTACTAAACAAATGTAAAGACACAACAGATTTATGAGCCTGAACGCTCAACATTTTATTGACCAACAATATAAAGATACAACCTCGAGATATGCGCAAACTTTTCCTACTGCCTATCATATAATACAAGTGCAGAATACAATATGAACTTGTACCATAATGATACTTAGATTATATTCGGGAAATGCCTATCGATATATAATAGAGCCAAACTGCCCACATAGCCCATACAGTCCCAACTACCGACGGTAACAAGCAGTTCCAGGACTGGAACGCCTTCAAATTCGAATTTTCCCACCAGTCCTTGAGCCCCAACTGCAAGGTAGTTACTCAGCAACCCACCTGTGCATATACCAGCAAATATTCACATATATATATATATATATATATATATATATATCACATATATAAATCAACCCCCCTTGCCACACATGTGTCCATATTTTTTACTTGCCCCTTAGTCATTTTTGGACTCCAAGTTAGCTATCAGCTCACTGTTGTCCATGCATAAATCAGCCAACAAATTTTTATTCAGAGTCGCCATAGCGCCTAATCTAAGGCGCCTCCTGGCGAATAATTTGTGTCGCCGTTGGTGACATTTGGTCCCAATATTACTTGGTTGCCTATCAAATCAGAACCCAAAATTCTTATCCAACCAAAGGGCCTTTCAAGAGTCCTCTTTCAGTTTTTGCAAGGCACCCATTTAAAGATTTAAAAAAAATTAGATAATACTAGAAAGTTTTTCTATCTTCATTCCTTAATTCACTCTCGGCGAAAATCGACCTAAAAATCGATCAAGTGGCCTGTTTGGCTAACCCAGTCCAAGTAATTTATTTACATATAAGTCTGTAAGTAGGAGGGTTTGTTAACCCTACTTATAATTCGAATTTACAACTTATAAGCTGATAAGTTGAATGTTAGCAACGATGTACTTTTTTTTTCAACTGATTTTGATTTTTTTGCTTTGTTTATTAACTTCAGTTTTGAAATATATGTTTTCAAATTTGTATATAGTATAAAATTAATGAATTAAGAAAATTTTATTTAAAAATAATTTATTTTAGTACATTTAAGAATATAAATTCTGACTTGTAGGTAAATTATTCAAACACTTATATAACTTATAAGTATTTATCTAATTATCACTTACAAGTTATTTATTTTAATATTTCCCAAATGGCACAATGTTTATTAGAAAGAAAATTATGTTGGGCAATTCATGGAATCGGATTCATAACAATTGATTGTTAACAATCATCCATTATTTATAATTGTTTGGGGAGAGCAAAAATTTCTAAAGCATAAAAAAATTAATGTTAGCTTTATTCACCAAAAATTATAAAAATATATAATTGTAAATCATCGTTCTAAAAATCTCCAATTTTATCGATTAGTCCTTTATAATGCATGTGTCCGGTTTTTGAAATCCAATTAATCATATGTATTATTCTTAATTGGCATATTACAAAAACACTATTATATACAAAATAGAATTTTAATAAAATTTAAATAACCTTAAATTATATAATAAAATTAATATATATTAGGTTATAAATTATTAATAAAATAAGGATATTAGCATTAAATATAATTTTAAATATTAATATGTATCCAAATTTTTTCCGATAATTATTTTAATTAATTCTTGATTCTCTAATTAATTTTAAATCGATATTTTGATCAATCTTTTTCGATTATCGATTCTTATAATATTACTGTAAATTGGTACATATATCACGATCCGGACCATATTTAAAACTCCTAATAAATGTTGAAAATTATCCGGACCATGCGCATGTGTTTTGCTTTCTAAGGGGTCATTTGTTAACTCCTGAACCAAACTAAAAGTACTGGACGAGTGATTATTGACTCATTAAGATTGTTTGTATTTTTAGTTATTTTTATGGACGAGGCAAATTTTCCTCCGGATGACAGAGGCTTAAATTTTACTCTGAATCACACCCCACCTGTGTTGTGGTTTGTTGTGTCCATGTTTGTTGGGAAAAAAATGACCGATATGTGTTTTATATTTATTTTATATTTTATTATCATTATCCTTTTATATTCATTTGAAATTATTAATATTTTATAAATCTCATATGAAATATAATTTATTGTAATTAAATAAATACTTCCTTCGTCCCAAAATATATGTCCATTTTGATTTTTGACTGGTCAACTTGACCAATTTTTGACTGAATTTACACCTATTATATAACTGACAAAAATAATTAAAATAATATCATTGGAAAGTACATTTAGTCTATTTTAAAATGTAACTTGCATATTTGAAAAATAATTAATCAATATTTTTTTATATTAATTCAAAAATTGGTCAATTAGACTTCTAGAAAAATAAAATGGATATGTAAATAGAGACGGAGGGGGTAACAAAAACTATTGATTTTATAAGATTATACCTTTCTTTAAAATGTTATGATTACGTATAAACTTGATAAAAATTATTTTATGCTTCTTCTAGAAAATATGAAAAAATTTGACATGATATTTTATTAATAACTTAAAAAATTACATTGTTCACAAAAAAAAAATTATCAAACGTTACTCAGATAATCAATCATCCAGCAATTTTATTCATTCAGAAAAGATGGTTTAGATTTAACAAATGACACCTAAGTATTTAATTTTCTGAAAGTGTCCCTGTCGGTTCGTCTGTTTGTTCTCTGTTTTTTAAAAAACCAAAGTTGCCTTTCTTTTGTACTTTTACCCCTGCTTTACAATTGCTAATACTACACTTGATTATAATTAGTCAATTTAGAATGTAAGATGAGGCTAAAACAAACTAATTCACAGCTGACAAGATATCATAGACTCGTAACCAACTATTGTCCGGCCACAAATTTAATACTCATCTTAATTTATCTTATTTGACTTTTTATGATTAAATTGACTCAATTTTGAACGTAAAATAAAAATCAATCTTTCATTATTTTAAAAAACTGAAAAATACATATTAAAGTAGATTACATATATTTTCTAATGATATAATTTTTATTAATTTTTTTCTATATGTTTCTCTTAATCTGATGTTTTAATTATTGTACATATTTTAATGTGTTTTGATCGATAATTATAAATATTACTTATAATTTTTTTTTAAATAAAATAGATATAAAAAATTTTAATTCAACAAAAAAAATAAAAAAATTATATTTTTAATTAACCGGTTAAATTATATTTAAATATGTGTAAAAGTTAAAATGCCAAATAAAAATAGAGAAAATAATAAAAAAGAGTCCAAAAAGTGAGCTAAACATGTAAAAAATTTGTGCGTAATATGTATTTTTGATCACTCATTAAAAGAACTGAACATAAAATTGGAGAATAGGTTACCAAGAACAGAACTTAAAATTGTAGAATAGGTTAAATAAGTATAGGCGTATCAAATATATTGGAAATTGAAAAGATCGAGGAGAAAAATGAGTGGCAGGGGTTGTGTACGGATGTACTTGTAAGGACAAAAAACATGTGAAGTGATTTCATATCGAAATCGAATGTATATATTTCTGTAGGACGGAGTAAATATTACCTCTATCCAGCTGTACATTATTATTGTTGTTGCATTGTACGCTCTGTTATTTATTACCACTGTGCATGTAACATGTCCACATGTTATCTTGTTCCTTATTCCCAAATTCCTGTCACATGCTACCTTTTCGTTCATGGACACTGCCTTGACCTTTTACCTTGATTTATTTCTGATGCTACGGACTCCCAACATTATAAAACATAAATTAAACCCCTAATTTCTATTCTAAAAATTATCGATTTTATTGATTAATCGCTCGATTAATCCTTTTAATATATTTTATCTATTTAATTTATAATTCGATTAATTACTGTATTATTTTTTTAAATTATTATGTTTAGTATAATAAATTAATTATTTTTATATTTTATTAAATATATACGATTGATACTCCGATAAATTAATCCAATTAATAATCAATTATTCAATTAATCACTGAAAAATTATTATACTTTCCCGTTGTTAGAACAATACCCTAACATATAATATCATTGATGTTGTGAAGTTAGTACGATAACTTTAGGTAACCTCTAAACCAGAATACAAGTTTTCATATTTGTTGGGGGAGTCGGGCAGATCATAGAATTTTTGTTTAGGAAGATGTCAGGCGAAAAAATTTTAAAAATAATTTATATTTTTGAATTTTGAAAAAATATTTTCATATAATTTTTAAAAATTTAATAACAAAAAATATAGAATTAAATTTTTATGAAAATACGTGTCTCTTGTTATTCTTCAATACATTTTCTCACAGAGTGATGGTTTATGTGATTGTAACAATACTTTGTTACGTTCTTCATAACACAATATGTAATGAATGACAAATTATGTATTCGGTTAGATCTTTATGTGAATATTATTTTGAAAATAAACATTAAACATGAATAAATACTCCGATACAAGTTAATTACGGATTGTCAACTAAAACACAGTCAAGTGAAGTAACCAGACCAAAGACACTTCATTATCCTTAAAGAGCATGTTAGGCATGATTACAAAAATTAGAAATATTCGGTTGAGATATCGATATATAATTTATAGGATGTTTTTTAAAAAATATAATGATTTACCGATAATTTATCGATTAAATTAGATAAATATTTTTAACCTATTTATCAGAAATTTTTGAAGATTTTTAGTTCGCTAAGGGAAATTTTATAATTTTATATTATTCTTAATTTTAACTAATAATATGTAAAAATTATAAATATTATTAAATTATATATCTTATTGTCAAAATTATAATAAAATTTGTAGATATTATTTTACATTTCTCCACAATATTCTTTTATTATTTATAGTTTAATAAATTTATTGAGTGAAAAAATTTAATGATTTTAAAATTAAAAAATGAAGTTTCAAGTAAGAAAATACAACAATATATAACTAAAATAATAATTTTTTGTTAATAAAATAATTTTCAACAATTTATTAGGGATTGAGGTATTGTTTTACAATTTTTCCATATATAAATTAAGTTAAATATATATTACAAACTCACAAAAATATATATAAAATAATCTGCACATTACATGAGATAAAGCTAGTAAAAGTAATAATAGTTGATTGTAACCAGTATTATAAAAATCGGAAATCGGGGAAGATCGGTTGAGCTACCGATTTATGATTAATTGAAAATGGGGGATTAATCGAAGGATTAATAAAAGTAAAAATCGGATGTATTATAATATTAAATTATACTTGATAGGTGAGTTAGGTGATTCAGAGAGCCACATTTCTCACATCTCTTTCTTGAAGCATCTGCAACATAAGCAAAATTGTTGCTTTTGTTTATCACAATTTTCTCATTTCTATTTTTCTTCTTCTTTCTTGCATCTTCAGTTTTGGTTTCTTTGACAGGTGTCTTGGAACCTTGGTTGTCCATGAGATTCTCTTCAGCTTTGGAAGATTGAGTTGCTTCTTCATTTTTCTTCTCAATGTCTTCATCAGCAATTTCTTACTTGATAATCAACTCTTCTTCACTGAAGTTAACTTCACATGTCTTGAACATAGGTGAAACAACCTTTTTCAGCATTGCTGGAACATTTTCATTTTTTGTTGTTTTTTCTTTGTCACCTATATTTTTCTTCCTGTTGTTCAAGGCATCATAATGAAGACCAGCATCAATATTTGCACATGGCTTGTTTATCTCATGGTATTGTCCAACCAACTCAGATGCATTCTTGAAGGACTTCAGTTTCAATTCATTATTTTCTAGCTTCTCCTTTAACACTGCTTCAATCTCACTTGCACACTTGAGTTTGTTCTTCAGATATGCATTCTCTTGTCTCACAGCTTCAAGCTCTACCAGCAACAATTCAGCTTCTTGTTTCTCATTTGTAAACTTCTCATTTATCTTTGTCAGTCTGCTAACCTCTTCATTAGCAGCAACCATAGTTGTATGAATGTGAAACATTTCTGTGCTCATCTTCTCTAAAGTTTCCTTATATTGACTCACATTTAAATCAATGGTGGTGAGAGTTGGTACCTGTGATTTTGATGAGGATGACTCTCCTTACTCTAAGGCCATTAGTGCATAATTTTCAACTTCCTCATCTTCATCATTATCAGAATCATCCCAACTTTTTCCCTCTGCAATATAAGCGTTGCTTTGTTGTTTCTTCAGAAAGAGCTTTATACTTTGCTTTCAGTTCAAGATAAGTTTTGTCTTTCTTTACTTTCTTGGGTTTCCTGCATTCTGTAGCAAAATGGCCTAGTTCATCACAGTTGAAGCACATTATCTTTGATATGTCCACATATCCAGTTTTGTAACCATTTTTACTATCAGATGTGTACTTCCCTTTTCCTTTTCAACTGATGTCTTTGTTAAATGATTATCCTTTACCCTTGAAGAATCTTGGCTTCTTTACTCTAATATTAGAGAACTTTCTTTCCAGATAGTCCATTGATTGATCAAGCTCATCAAGTTCATCCAGGGTGTAGAAATCATCTTCTTCCAATTCCAGTATGACTTGTTCCTGTGAATCGTTGTTTCTTTGCTCACTTGTTGAGGCAGCTGGAGTCTGGGATCTTGCCTCATCAATAGAGGTCTGGATTTCATTGACAATTAGAACACTTGAACCATCTACAATATGCCTTGACCAGCTCTTAATGATTTTCTTTAAATTATCTCTAATTCATATGTTTTTAAGATTCCATACAAAACTTTCAGAGTTATTTTGCTCAAGTCTCTCCCTTCTCTGATAGCTGAATTTTTTTGTTCCAAATAATCAGGGAGTGTAAGCAAAAATTTCAAGTTCACTTATTCAGCTTCATAGTATTTGTCATGGAGCTGCAAGTCATTTATCAGGGAGTGAAATGTGTTAATATTGAAATTAAACAAGTAAGAACAATGGACACAAATCTTTCAAAACTCACTTAATTTTATATTAAAATTAAGAATGTTTTACTACAAAATTTCTAGGCTCTTTGTTGATACAGAGCTTAGCATCTTCCTTGAGAGAATACAAGATTTTTCTTATCTAAATTGTTACAACTAACAAAGGACCGGTGTTAACTTTATATGATAGTTAACTACTAGTTTACACAGTGTATAATAAGAAATACTAATCACTTTAGTAAACTGTCACTAATCATTCCATTTAAGGAAAAGTATATCTTCCATCTGACTTAGCATATCTTTGCATACTGTGTTAAGTTTGATCTTCCTTTGTCAGTTAATCTTCACCCTTGATCTTGCACGCTCTTCAGACTGCTTTTTCTAGACTTGTCAATTGAGACACCCTCCAAACCCGGGTCAGAAGTTTGGGGTTCACAACACACATATAATATATAAACCTGTATATATAATATTATAAGCAATGACACTTCTTTACATAATCACGGATCGCAATAGGTTAAAGTATAAAAATAAGCCACGACCTTAATTTTTATTACATTGTACCAAATCCCAAATAGTTTAACTTACAACTGATAGTGAAATTATTATTACAATCTCGCATAACTCAACTACAATGTAAAGTTCTTGCTAGCTCGGTCAAACTCAACCTGGAATCCTATCTCGCATACTGGACTGGGAATCCTCGCTACAAACAAATTCCTTTCTAACTGTAAAATCATATAAAAAAATCGCAGGAGTGAGCTAACTAGCTCAGCAAGTCATAATAACAATAACTGAGGTTAAACAATGATCAATTGAAATGATTCAGAGGAATCAAGTTTCTTGTTAAACAATTATTAGAATTAGATATTCATTTTAAATTTGAAAACCAAAGTTAGGCTGCTGATCAGTCACACACTAACCCCCGAGCAAGGCACACGACTCTGCTCTATAAGCTGGATCCAAGGCACACATTGGCCTAATTCGACCACGAATCTGGTCTGACCACGAATCTGGTCCGACCACGAATCTGGTCCACATAAAGAAAACTATATAATTCTAAAACAATTCAATATAATAAACATTGTAATTCAATAAAACAGAATCATGATTAATATTAATAAAATATTTATCTCAGAGTATAAAGCAATTACTGAGTATCACCGGGGTTTATCAAGGTATATATATATATGAAGAACGACTTCAAGCCAGTTGAAGAATCGTGTATAACATGAACCATGGTTCAATGATTATACAAGGTGTGGGTCTTTGATGTCATAAGGTATTATAAGGTATATAAATTTCTGTATGTTCAAGTAATTCTGTTTCAGTGTTTGGTATATGGTGTATATGTATTTGTTGGGTGGTATTGTATTTATATGGTTTAATCTCTGGAAAATCGAAAATCGATGGTTTACAAAGAATAAGGCTTATAGCTCAAATATCAATGATATGATCAGGGTTTAAAGTTGAATGTTTTGAATCACTTGCAATATAAAACATGATTATTTTGTATACTAGCAACATGTTACGAGAAAGTACAGAAATACTTGAAATATATCTCGAGAAAGGTTCAGAAGTACTTGCCTTATCACAAATGATTTCAACTTCACTTGTACTTGTCTAATGATTCTATTCAACAACCACTTGTCTACTTTTTCTATGCCTCGCTTCTATTCACTGATCACTTGCTTTCTTTTCTACGCATCGGTTCTATTATCTGATCACCTGGTTTCTTTTTTCTATGCCTTACTTACTCTGTTGGGCATCATAAGTATCTATCAATATTTAATCTCATATTATTCTAATCATCACATAGACGTCATAAGATTTTACCTACCCTTCGTTTCACCCAATTCCGATTTACGGATTGAAAATTATGACTAAAACAGTCAAACACTAAACACATAAGCATATATCACATTAATCAGATAGCACATAGCACGTAACATGCAAGGTATTCGATAAAAATAAATTTTCAAAGAGGTTCGGGGTTAAAAATAATTTTTCTGGTATTTAATACTAATTTTTAAATATTTTTCAAATTTAAAACGGGTACCAGAATCATTTTATAAATAATTAACAAGTTTCTAATACCCGAACCTGACTTTAAAATCATTTAATAATAATTATCGAGTCTTGAAAATAATTTAAAATAATATTTTAAAGGACGAAACTATTTTTCGGAATTTTAAAATTAAAAGAAATTATTAAATCTAATTGAATAATCAATTAAAATTAATTAATAAATAATTAAATCAATTAATCAATTAATATTTAAATTATTTGACCAGTTAAATAATTAATTATTAACTAAAATTAATAAATAAATAATTCAGATTTATTTCTGAATTTTTTAAATAACTAAAAAGTATTTTTAAAATTAAAAATGATTTTTAGAAATTAAATAATGAATTTATAAATTTATAAAAATATTTAAATCCAGAAACACTTCTTAAAACAGAACTTTGGGTTGAGGAAGATCAAACCCCCTTTTATCAAGAACATGACCGGAGGCTGAAGAACCCTACCGGAGTTCGTGCCGGTTTCTAGAAAAGCTCTAGTTTCCGGCGGAACACCAGCAGCGCTCCGATGACCACCACGGGGTAAAAAGGATGGTTTTCGAACGTTTCTCATACAAAATCCATTCAACAGTCACCCAGAAACTTGAATAACCCCATGTCAACAACCATAAAGCAAACGAACTCGGATTCCGGCCAAAAGCCGAACCCCGCCGGCGAACTTCACCGGAAAAACATAATGCTTGATTTCTATACTAAATTCGATGAATCATGTGGAGAATTAAAGTCCAGAACCTGTAAAATCTAACACCCTAACTTTTAACGATCACCAATCAAGAACATTATCATAAAATTCAAATTGAAAATTGGACAAAACTTGAAATTCGCTTTTAATCAAAACAACACCAAAATCATGAAGTCTACATACCAAAATGATCCTCATGACCTCTATAATCATATTATAACATCAAATTATTCAAACAATTGCCCTAAATAAAAAAACTGATTTAAATTTAAATAAATACGAAAATAAAAATACAAAATCAATAAAGATACGACCTTATACGATGATTCTAATACGGATACGATCGTCTCGTCGAGAGTTTCGATTTGACTACTCATACGCCTCCATCGGATTCCAATAACGTCTTCAAATTCTCGTTTGATTGCGAAGAACGCGGTTCCTTTCTCTGGATAATTATCTATTTTTACTGTATAATAATGTTTATCTGTACAAAATATAATATTGTATTGGCTATTTATATTTACGGAATATTAGTACCCCGTTGGATCATACCGAATATAAAAATAGAATACTTAATCATTAAGTATTGACAAAACTGATCCAATTCAGTACCGGTTTTAGGATAATTATCCAAATCTATACATTTTAAAAATATAGACTTGGTCTCAGCACTTTGGTTACACGTATTACGAGAAGATAATATAATAATTTAATCAAAAGATCCCGTTTCTAAAAAATACGGGTTTTATCGATTTACCGAAACGAATATTGTATCGAAAATTTTGCGCTGGGACCCGCACAGGGAAAATCGTACTCTGGATCGAAAAAGTCAAAATATTGTATCGAAAATTTTGCGCTGGGACCCGCACAAGGAAAATCGTACTCTGGATCGAAAAAGTCAAAACATGGAAAATGCTCGGAATATTGCAATTAGGCTAGGAAGGAGTTTTTCCGAGACTTCCGGGTTGTAAAACGTAAAAACAGTTGAAGTCGGTTGGTTCCCGATTATACAAAATAGTTTATAAATATTCGGAAAATTATTTATTAAATTCATAAATCTTATATAAAATCATATAACAACATAAAAATTAATAAAAAAATATGACAATTATTTATACCTTATTTTGGACATATAAAAATTAAAATACTCAAATTATATCATATTTACACATCCAAACACAGATACCACTTAACAGATAATTTACCAAAATTCATATAATAATCACAGAATATTTATTTATTGATAAAAAAATAATTATACAATATATCCCAAATATTACATCCTTCCCCCCTTAGAAGGATTTTGTCCCCAGAATCACTTAAGCAATCACTAAGGGTACTATTTCACGCGTATCACTTTCTAAACCTCAAATTGACTTTTCAACCCTTGGGTTTCTCCACAATACTCTTACTAATTTTATAACTTTCTTTTTTAACATTTTCTCTCTCTTTTCTATGATCCCTATTGGATTCTCAACATAGGACAACTCTGCCTGAAGTTCTATTGGCTCATATTCTATCGCATGTCTGGAATCTGGATTATACTTCTTAAGCATCGATACGTGAAAAATATTATGAATATACTCCATATGCGGGGGTAACGCTAATTCGTATGGTATCTTGCCAACATGTTTCAAAATCTCAAAAGGTCCTACGTATCTAGGACTCAGCTTTCCTTTCTTTCCGAATCTAGTCGATCCTTTCCACGGTGACACTTTTAACAATACTAAATCTCCTTCTTCAAACTCCATATCCTTCTAACTTGATCTGCATATTTCTTTTGACGATCTTGTGCTGCACTTAGTTCTTTTCTAAATAATCTTAATGTGATAACTGTTATTATAAGCAAATCCCACTAAGGGCAGATGCTCATCTCAATTTCTTCTAAAAATGATTGCACAAACACATAACTTATCTTCAATTGTTTGAATTATTCTTTCACTTTGGCCGTCAGTCGGTGGATGATAAGTTGAACTCATATTCAACTTAGCTCTTCAAACATTCTTGAAAACTTTTCTAGAACCTTCAATTAAATTTTGAATCTTGGTCGAATACCATAAACACGGGAACTCCATGACGAACTACTATCTCATTCAATTACATGTGAACCAACTTGTCCAATGAAAATCTTCCATCAATAGGTAGAACATGAGCTGACTTAGCTAGCTTGTCCACCATAACCCAATTGGCATCGTGGTTCACTTTTTTTCTTGGTAATCTGACTATAAAACCTAGAGCGATATGCTTCCATTTTCATTCTGCATCTCCAATGGTTGCAATAATCCACTAGGTCTCTGATACTTCGCCTTAATTCTTTGATATGCCTAACACCTCCTAATTAATTTTGAAATTTCCTTCTCATATCTGGCTATCAATATTCTTCTCTAAATTTTTGTATATCTTGGAATTTTTTAAATAGATTAAATACTTAATATTGTGAGTTTCCTGTAGGATCTCATTCTTTAACTCTGTCACGTGTAACATCCAAGTTCTGGAAGAAAATGTGAGAATATCGTGATCATTCTTCTGAGTGCATAAATTTCCCTTTACTAAACTGTTAACATCATGATCCATTATCTCCCCTTGATATCTTTTTATCTTCTCTTAACAACTATGGTTAAAAGGTCATACTATACATCCTTATTTCTTTTGGATTATAAATTCTAACTTTCAATTCCAACTTCTGAAATTCCATAGACAATGCTTCCGGTGCAGGCACTACGTTCACTTTCTCCTTTTTGCTTATCGCGTTGCCACTACATTTGGTTTTCCTCGTGAATACATACTTCAAACTCTTATGGTCCGTATAAATCTCACATCTTTCTCCATACATATAATATTTTCCGAATCTTCAAAGCGAATACTATGATAGTATAATTAAATACTGCAAGGTGTGGGCTGCTAGGCCCAATAAAAAGATATATGATACTCAGACCAGAAAGGTTAAGCCTGATGGACCAGATCAGGCCTGATGGAATAAAGAAGGCCCAAAAGCCCTGATTATTAATTAATTTCGTAATTAATTAATAAGGGAAAAATCAGCTATTGAGAAAAGTCCCGATAAGGATATAAATCCTTATAGATTAGCCTCAAGGGGACCTAAAAGGATAAGGAATCAGTTTCCTACTATCTAGGACTCCAAAGTCCATTCTAATTATGAGACTTACCCACCAAGTCTCCTATACCAAGTCCAATTCAAGGACTCCCAACATCTATATAAGGGGCCTCACCCCACAAATCAGAACTACGTTTTTTGGCTTGATTCTCTAATTCACAGAGATACGTAGGCATCCCGTAAAGGCAGAATTAAGCTACGAAACACGAGAGCAGCCATTAAAGGCCTTGAGCTCCCGAATCTTAGTAATAAATACAGCAAATAATAACCTTAGTTTTTTATCCATAACATTTGGCGCCGTCTGTGGGAAAGCACAACAACAACCATGGCGAGAACACGGAGAACAATTAGAGATCTAGAGGAAGGAACACCATCAGAGACAACCCAGGTGATTTCGTCAACCGTGGAGGTTCCTCCCCATTCAACTTATGCATCTACTCAGCGGGAAGCCCAGATAGGGGCAACTCAACCTCAGCCACAAGGGACAACTCCCCCGACTATTCAAGGTACGAATCCTCAAGTTCAACAAGTACATATACCTGTGAATTCTCGACCCGTCGGGTATGAATATTCAACTATTGTTGCTACTAACCCCCCTTATGGGATGCCCCTTCGCCCTGAGGTTGGAGGAAGCGGATATGCTGGGCGAAGCGAAGCACGAGGGCAGTCGCCCCCCTATATACGAGGTTTGGGTCCTATCCCTGAGGATCGGGAATTTTCTGGTCCTTACACTGAGAAAGACTCCGAATCTTCAGATGATGAAGTGGCCCCGAGAAGGAGGCATCCTGGAAAAGAGCCAATGGCCGATGGAAGGCAACGCCCCCAAAGCACCCCAGGGGCGAATCCCCAAGAAGTGCAGGAAAGGATCAGGGCTCATGAGGCTGAAATCCAAAGGCTGAGGCGTGATTTGGAGGCTCACCAGACCACCAGACCCCAGATACCTCCTAGGGGGAGAAATCCTCCTCCTGTCATAGACCTAGATGGTCCGGTACGAAGAAGGGCTGCTGTCCCAAGAACTGATCCAAGCAATCACCTTCCCCTTGGAGATCCTGATGATCCAACTCCACCCTTCACAGAAGAGATAATGAATGCCCATATCTCAAGGAAATTCAAGATGCCCACTATCAAAGCCTATGATGGCACGGGAGACCCCGTTAATCATGTTAGGACATTCTCTAATGCACTGCTGCTGCAACCCGTGAATGATGCTATAAAGTGTCGGGCCTTCCCTCAAACCCTATCGGGTATGGCTCAAAGATGGTACAGTCGCCTGCCCCCAAATTCTATTGGATCGTTCAGAGAATTAAGTCAGGCTTTTATTAAGCAATTCATCAGTGGAAGAGTCCATGAGAAAAGTTCAGCATCTCTTATGAGTCTTGTGCAGGGAGCTAAGGAATCCTTGAGAGATTACCTGAATCGTTTCACAAAGGAGGCTTTAAAAGTCCCGGACCTTGATGATAAGGTAGCCATGATAGCACTGCAACAAGGAACTAGGGACGAGTTTTTTAAGATGTCCTTGGCCAAACGTCCCCCTGAAAGCATGTTACAGCTCCAAGAGAGGGCAGGGAAGTATATCAAGGTTGAAGAAAGTATGAGGAAGACCGTAGTAAGTAATGAGCCCACTGGAGGCAAGAAGCGGAAAACTGATTTAGAATATATTGCAAAGGACAAATATCCTAGAACCAAACAAAACCCTGATTCAACCCCCAAGAAGGGAGGACCTGGGAAAAAGTTCACGGAATACGCTAAGCTGAATGCTCCTAGAAGTCAGATTTTGATGGAGATTGAGAAAGATAGAGATATTCGCTGGCCTAAGCCCTTGAAGGCTGATCCCGCCAAGCTAGATAAGAGCAAGTATTACAGGTTTCACAAAGATGTTGGCCATGACACCGATGAGTGTAGGTAATTGAAAGATGAAATTGAGTTTTTGATTCGAAAAGGAAGATTGAACAAGTATACTGGAGATGGAGGGGACAGAAATAATAATGGAAGGAAGAACTTTGAAGATCGTAGGAGGGACCAAGACGATCAGGGGTGAAATCCCCAACCCAGAGGGCCGGTTATAGATGCGATTTTTGGAGGACCGCGACGCCCTCGAGGACCTGTGATAAACACGATCTTCGGAGGTCCAACTGCTGCTGGATTGTCCAAAAATTCCAGGAAGGCATATACTAGGGAGGTTATGCATATTGTTGGAGAAGCCCCGAAGAGGGCCAGGACAGAAGTAACATTGGCTTTTGATGATTCCGACCTAGAGGGTGTGAAGTTTCCCCATGACGACCCGCTGGTCATAACACCGATAATAGGAAATAGCCCGGTTAAGAGGGTTCTTGTGGATAATGGTGCTTCTGTGGATATCTTGCTCCACGACACCTTCCTAAGGATGGGGTATAACGACTCCCAGTTGACACCAACCGACATGCCGATATATGGATTTGCTGGAGTAGAATGTCCTGTGGAAGGGATAATCAAATTGCCGACCACCATAGGTACGGAACCAAGGCAAGCAACGCAGATGCTGGATTTTGTGGTGGTAAAGGCTAGTTCAACTTATAATGCTATCATGGGGATAACAGGGATACATGCCTTCAAGGCAGTCCCCTCTTCCTACCATTCAGTCATGAAGTTTCCCACCCGAAACGGGATTGGAGAAGAGAGAGGAGATCAAAAAATGGCTAGAAGCTGTTATGTGGCCTCTTTGAGGGCAGATGGAGTCGGGGGGCAGGTTCTTCCTATTGAAGATATGGATGTTCGAGAAAATGATGAGAATAGAGGAAGGCCAGCAGAAGAATTGGTTTCAGTTCCTTTAGACCCCGAGAATCCTGAGAGGATGACTTTCATTGGAGCCACATTAGAGGAGCCCCTTAGAGGGAAGTTAGTGAAATTTTTGCAAGAAAATAGTGATGTGTTTGCATGGTCAGCAGCTGATATGCCAGGCATAGACCCGGAGTTAATTACTCACAAGCTAAACGTGGATCCAAACCGGAAGACAGTGAAACAAAAGAAAAGAAATTTTGCCCCGGAAAGACAAGAGGCTATAAAACAGGAAGTAGAAAAGCTCTTAGAGGCTGGTTTCATTGAGGAGATTCAATTTCCGGAGTGGTTAGCGAACCCTGTAATGGTGAAGAAGGCTAATGGAAAGTGGAGGATGTGTATAGACTTCACTGATCTGAATGATGCATGCCCCAAAGACTGTTTTCCGCTGCCTAGAATTGATACTTTGATTGATGCCACTGCTGGACATGAGATGCTGAGTTTCATGGATGGATTTAGCGGATACAACCAGATCAAAATGCATAAGGATGACATTCCAAAGGTATCATTTATCACTGACTTTGGTGTTTATTGTTATCTTGTTATGGCATTTGGTCTCAAGAATGCAGGAGCCACCTATCAAAGGTTGGTGAATAGAATTTTTAAGGATCTTATTGGTAAGACTATGGAAGTCTATATTGATGACATGTTAGTCAAGAGTCTAGTAAAGACTGATCATATAGCCCATTTAAGGGAAGCTTTTGAGGTTCTGAGGTATCACAAGATGATGTTGAATCCTACGAAGTGTGCTTTCGGAGTAGGATCTGGAAAATTCTTGGGACTGATGGTCTCAAAGAGGGGAATTGAAGCTAACCCGGATAAAATAAAGGCGATCCTGGACATGGAACCACCAAAAACTGTTAAGGATGTTCAGAAGCTTACAAGAAGGGTTGCTGCGCTAGGACGATTCATCTCCAAGTCAGGAGACAAGTGCTTGTCATTCTTCAAGTCACTAAAGAACATCAAAGACTTTGTATGGAGTGAGGAAAACCAGAAGGCATTTGAAGAGTTAAAGAAGTATATGGCCCAGGCCCCGTTGTTGGCCAAGCCAGTTCTGAGTGAAATTTTATTCTTGTACTTGGCTGTTTCAGAGAGCGCCTTGAGCGCGGTGTTGGTTAAAGAGGAACTGAAAGTCCAGAAACCCGTATACTATGTCAGCAAAATTTTGCATGGTGCTGAGTTGAATTATTCAACTATTGAGAAATTCGCTTTAGCTTTGGTAATGGCTTCAAGAAAGCTGCGTCCTTATTTTCAAGCTCACCAGATTGAAGTGCTAACAAATCAGCCCCTGAGAAATATCATTCACAGTCCCAAGGCAAGTGGGAGACTGATTAAGTGGGCAATAGAGCTGGGAGAGTTCGATCTCAAGTATAAGCCACGTACGGCAATAAAAGCCCAGGCACTAGCTGACTTCGTGGTGGAATGTACCATACCCAACCAAGAAGTCGGGGGCAGGAAGATGCCATACCTCAAGACAAGGGAGTCGATAATGGGGGTAAAGAGAAGGATGAGAAAGAATATTGGGTTCTCTATTTTGATGGAGCATCAAAAACAAACTCCAGTGGAGCAGGATTGGTTTTGCAAAGCCCTGATGGGTTCTTAATTGAGTATGCTATGAAGCTAGACTTCCCAACAACAAATAATGAGGCAGAATATGAAGCCCTGATAGCTGGCCTTGGTCTAGCTGGGACACTTAGAGTCAAAAACTTAAAGGTCCGCGGAGACTCAAAGCTGATTATATCCCAGGTAAAGGGAGAATTTGAGGCAATGGATGATACGATGGTTAAGTATGTTCGCCTAGTAAGGGCTGTGATGACACAATTTAATGAGTGCCATGTTGAACACATTCCAAGGGAAGAAAATGCTAAGGCAGATGCGCTATCAAAGTTTGCTTCATCTGAGATTGAAGAAAGTTCAGGAAGTGTATACTTCCGTGTTTTGAAGACACGAAGCATAGATGTTAAGCTTGTGGCTCCCATAGACTTGGGGACGTCATGGATTGATCCCATCAAGGCTCACATTCAGACCGGTTGGTTGCCAAGTGATGCAACTGAGGCACGGAAGTTAACTATTCGAGCACTAAGGTACTCCTTGATAGATGGAATTCTGTATAAGAGATCTTTCGTGGTTCCTTACTTGAGGTGTCTCAGGCCCGACGAGGCACGCTTGGCTCTTGAGGAAGTGCATGAAGGTATTTGTGGGCAACACTTGGGGGGCAGGGCCTTGGCTCATAAGATAACCCGTTTAGGCTTCTATTGGCCAGAAATGATGGCTGATGCCAAAGAATATGTGAAGAAGTGTGATCGCTGTCAGAAGCATGCACCAGTTGTTAGACAACCCCCCGAGATGCTGACCTCTATCAACTCGCCTATTCCCTTTGCTATGTGGGGGATGGATATTCTAGGGCCTTTTCCTATGGCCACGGCACAAAGGAAGTTTCTGATTGTAGCCATTGATTATTTCACCAAGTGGATCGAAGCCAAACCCTTGGCCAAAATCACAACTAAGCAGGTTGCACAATTCCTGTGGGAAAATATTATGTGCCGATATGGAATTCCCCGTATCCTCGTCACTGACAATGGAACACAATTCAACAATGAGGAATTCAAGAAGTATTGTGAAGAAAATGAAATTGAGTTACGATTCACCTCTGTGGCTCACCCGCAAGCCAATGGGCAAGCAGAGGTAGCAAATCGGATAATCCTGGATGGACTAAAGAAGAGGATCGAGAAGTCAAGAAATAATTGGGTGGATGAAATACTTCCAATATTAAGGGCCTATAGGACTACCTGTAGAGTCACGACAGGAGCAACTCCCTTCATGTTGGCATATGGGGCAGAAGCAGTAGTTCCAGTAGAGATATCACATTCCTCTCCAAGGATTCAGGTTTTCAATGCAGAAGAAAATGAGGAAGGGCAGAGGTTAGCCCTGGATTTAATCGATGAAGTGCGAGATAAAGCACATGCAAAGATAGTAGAATATCAGAAAAAGGCTT
Source organism: Apium graveolens (assembly GCF_009905375.1). NCBI lineage: Eukaryota > Viridiplantae > Streptophyta > Magnoliopsida > Apiales > Apiaceae > Apium > Apium graveolens. Next base: position 30,372,632 of record NC_133655.1, on the reverse strand, counting down.
CATTCTACTACAACCTAAGGGTTAAAGAGAGGTTTTTCAAACAAGGTGACCTAGTCTTGAGAAAAATAGAGGCTTCTAGTGTCGGACAGAAAGGAAAGCTTGCCCTGAATTGGGAAGGGCCTTACAGAATCAAGAGCGTTCAGGGTAGAGGAACCTACAGGCTGGAGACTATAGATGGTTTTGAAGTCCCGAGAACCTGGCACGCACAAAACCTGAAGGTTTACTACGTGTAAGATAGGCGAAGTACGATTCTCACTTGCATTGTGACAAGTAGGTTTAAAAGCACCTTGAAGCTTTGCTTGCGTAGGATTTTATATTTTAGTAGAATTTACATTGTCTAGTTTTGTTGATTAGGGTCGAACCCATGCTGTGTAAGGTTTTGGAAAACCAGACTTCATATTAAAGAGTTTGAAATTATTTCAATCTAAGGATGTTTAAAGTTCAAATGCATATTAAGATTGTAAAGTTAAAATAGAAAGAGGCAAGAAAAGCAACATATGAAATATAACCCCGAAGGGTAACAAGTTCTGATATGAATGAAGTTCAAAAAGAAGATATACAAAAAAACTTAGGCCTTGGAAGGCTGAGATTCCTCAGAACCACTATCCGAAGTCTCCTCGGATGTCTCAGTCGTTCCCTCGGACGTCTCGGTCATCCCCTCCGAAGTCCCTGTAGAGGTTCCCTCTGCGGGAGATGCTGGCTGTTGAGCCGCTGCTCTTGGAGGTTCTTCCACCCTGGCCTTCTTAGTGACAGGCTCAAACTCCTCTTCGGAAGAATCTTCCTCCTCTCCGTCCTTGATCATATCAGCAAGCTTTTCAGTAACACCTCCAAGCTCTGGAACTCGCACAGGACAAGGAAAGGAGGATTGCTCGAGGACCTCTAGAAAATCATCCTGGATAGCCTCCACAGCAGCATCCCAGCCCTCTTTGTAGCTAACCGGGTGAAGAAGGGCATCATGCTCCACCATCAAGTCTTTGAATTCCTGGGTGTCCATCCAGCCATCAAAAGCTTTGTCCTTCTGCGCCTTCAGAATAACATTTTCGGCCCGGGCTGTTTCCAGGTCAGAAGTGGAAGAGGCCAGTTGAGCTTCAAGGGCCTCTATTTTTTGGTTGGCCTCCTCCAACTTCTTGTTGGCATCTTCCAGGCCAACCTTCCAAGCCTTAGCTTGGTGAATTGCCCCTTGGAAATGGGCGTTAGCCTGCAAGAAAAACAGCAAAAGTTTAGAAAAGAAACATGGAAAGATAAGTATGAAGGGCGTAGGTAAAGGACGTACCGTCGCCAGAGCCTGGGCTCCAAATAGCTCATTCCCCTCTAAGTCCTGTTGAAGGACAAAATCTTGATAGTCCACCGGGGAGATGGAATGCTTAGACCATTCCTTGGACAGTGCCGTGCTGCCCACGATTGAGTCCTTGCCCCGGATCCCCCAAGCAGGTTGAAAATAGGCCCCTGGCCTCTGCTTGGTGCGCAAAACTTGGCTGGGGCCTTCCTCGCTTGGCTCCGTTGCCTGAAGGAGGAACTCAGGGAAGCGGTCACCAAGTCGAGGGTCTTTGAAGACCTTCCCAGCCCTCTTCATCCTGGTTGTCTCCAGGTCCTTAGGCTTGGTAGCCTCCTCAATCTTCTCAGCCACTGCAACAAACGAAGTCAATTGAAAATCAATAGAATAAAAAATGCAGGAAATAAAGGAGGTAAGAAAGGGAACTTACTTTTCTTATGAACGGGCGAGAGGCCGCGTTCTACCAGGACGGTCTCCCGGATAAGGTCCCAAGAATGGGAAGTACCGTTGTCTTGCGTAAGGAGGTTGAAAGCTCTAGCCTCCTCCTCAGACAAAGTTATATCATTTGGGCTCCCGTCCACGGCCAGCCCAAAGGATGATCGAAACAGGGAGTCCCAATCTCCACCTTCCCAAACAATGAACAAAAAATCTTTCTTCCACCCCAAGTTGTTGTCAGGGATGGACTTCCCATTCACGATATGGGGGATAGTGGGGCGCTGATTTATAGAAACCCAACCCGGACTTTTATCAGGGCTGTTCTTGAACTAAAAAATCTTTCTGAAGACAGCAACAGATGTGGGGACATTGTGCTTGGCGCATTGCGACAGATAGCACAGAATCAGCCTCCAAGAATTAGGGGGAGTTGGCAAGGGCTGATGCTCACATCAGCCAGTAACAAGGGAATAAACGGATGAAAAGGGAGTCTGATACCTGCCCTTAGAGTATCCCTATAGACGCATAGTGCGTCCTTTTTCCACTGGCAGGCCCTGTCGGCCGGACCCGCAAGAACCAACTTAAAAGGCTCCTTGATTTTGAAGCAGCTGCTCAACTTTTCCAGCTCCTTGGGATCCCGTAAAGCACTAATATAATCGTGCGCGTCCAGATGCGCATCAGACGGGTACTCGTCCCCTCGAGTATTGATCATGTCGATTAAGGAAGTATACCTCGATCGAATGGGAAATTCGTTGGACTTTCTAGCCACGTTCATCTTGGCCAAGCGGGTCATTTTTTTGTCAGCCATCTGAAAAAAGAAAGGGGCACGTAAACAGGCAATCTTAAAATGGCACACAATGGAAAAATAGACACGAAAAGCAAAGGGAGGAATTTTACCTGAAGAAGCACTCCTGAAAAAGGCTTTGAGCTCCGACTTGCTGTTATTGCTCTGAGAATCTTAGCAGGAGGAGAAAGAAGAAAACTTAGAAATGAGAAGGTGAGGAGTAGTAGCCTTTCCTCATTCCTTTATATAAGAGGAAAAGGAAGTTGAAGGGACGAAAGCTCATTAAGGACAATGACCCATAGGAAAAAGCCCAGAAAAAGGAATATTCCAGAATATTCCTAGGAATTCTAGAGCATTCTAAACAGGGTGTATTAAGCCCAGATCAATAAAGAGGCCCAGTAATATTTGGTAAAGCCCAATAAACGAGGCCCAGTAATATTTGGTAAAGCCCAATAAAAATGGCCCAACAAAATTTGAAAAAACCCAATAAAAGAGGCCCAATAAGATTTGAAAAGGCCCAGTAAGATTTGGAAAAGCCCAATAATAGAGGCTCAGTAAAATTTAATAAGGCCCAATAAAAAAGGCCAGGCCCAAATCCAATTAGGATTTGGAAAATTCAAATTTAGCCCTAAAAGATGTAAAGACCAATGGAGAAGGGTAGAAAAAGACCAGAATCCAAGTCGAAATCCAGGTCGTGAATCCTGCCCAAAATCTTTCGAGCAGACACCCGAAAATAACGGGTAATAAAGACCAGAATCCAGGTCGAAATCCAGGTCGTGAATCCTACCCGAAATCTTTAGAGCAGACACCCGCAAATAGCTGGAATAACAGGACTGAATTGAGGTCGAAACTTCGACCAGGAATGAGGTCAAATAAACCAAGCATCTTTCAAAAATGGGGATTAAAAACCCAGGTCGAAGTTCGACTAGGATCCTGGTCGAATTCCAGGTCGTGGATCCTCGTCGAAATCCTTCGACCAGGAAGCAAGAAACCAGAGAATTTTCGAACAGGATTCAGGTCGAAATATCGACTAGAATCCTGGTCGAAATATCGACCAGAATCCTGGTCGAAATCCTAGTCGATAGGCTCAAGACCAGAAGAGGGTGAGGGAATTTTCGACCTAGATCCTGGTCGAATTCCAGGTCGTGGATCCTAGTCGAATTCCTTCGACCAGGATGGCAAGGCTGACCCCTATTTCGACTAGGATCCAGGTCGAAATTTCGACTAGGATCCTGGTCGAAAAAGGGCTGGAAATCAGAAAAATTCAGAAATTAAGGAAAAATCCCAGAAAATTAGGGGAAAATCCAGAAATTAAGGAAAAATCCCATAAAATTAGGGAATAATCCAGAAATTAAGGAAAAATCCCAGAAAATTAGGGAAAAATCCAGAAATTAAGGGAAAATCCCGAAAATTAGGGAAAAATCCCAGAAATAAGGGAAAAATTCCCGGAAATTAAGATAATTCCTGAATAAAAGGAAAATTCATTGTAAATGTGTAGGTTACTCCACACTTTACGCGAAAACAAAACCGTGTAAGGGAATAAACAGACTTAACTTCTGCGAAACCTAATCAATGTTTCCCAAAAGTTGGGGGGCAAATGATAGGGATAAATAAATTATGATAGTATAATTAAATACTGCAAGGTGTGGGCTGCTAGGCCCAATAAAAAGATATATGATACTCAGACCAGAAAGGTTAAGCCTGATGGACCAGATCAGGCCTGATGGAATAAAGAAGGCCCAAAAGCCCTGATTATTAATTAATTTCGTAATTAATTAATAAGGGAAAAATCAGCTATTGAGAAGAGTCCCGATAAGGATATAAATCCTTATAGATTAGCCTCAAGGGGACCTAAAAGGATAAGGAATCAGTTTCCTACTATCTAGGACTCCAAAGTCCATTCTAATTATGAGACTTGCCCACCAAGTCTCCTATACCAAGTCCAATTGAAGGACTCCCAACATCTATATAAGGGGCCTCACCCCACAAATCAGAACTATGTTTTTTGTCTTGATTCTCTAATTCACAGAGATACGTAGGCATCCCGTAAAGGCAGAATTAAGCTACGAAACACGAGAGCAGCCATTAAAGGCCTTGAGCTCCCAAATCTTAGTAATAAATACAGCAAATAATAACCTTAGTTTTTTATCCATAACACTTAGCATACAACTTCTTCTTTCTCAAAATTCCCAAAATTATCATTAAATACTTTGCATGGTCCTCCGTTGACATCGAGTAAACCAAAATATCATCTACAAACACAAATACAACTTATCCAGATACTTCTTAAATGTTTTGTCCATCAAGTTTAAATGTTGTTGTTAGGTCCCAATGTGTTTGTAGAAGGAGGGTTGAATACAAACAGTACCGAATAATCGAATTAAATGCGGAATAAAAAATGTGAAACAAAATTCAAGTTAAATAAAAATATTATTAAACTTGAAAGGTGTTACAACAACTGTATCGATTACAAGGAATTAATCTCAAATTAATTATCACAAATCTAGAATAAATTCGACATGAACTTTTTCTATTTTTGTAATAAAAAGATTCAAATGCTAAACGCAATTTGAGATTAAGTTCTAGGGATTTTGATCCGCTAGATTTTTACACAAGAACAAGATAAAGATTTCTAGTTGATTGGATTTAACTTTACAATCTAGAAATTGATCTTGAATTAAACAGATGAAAAATGTAATATTTCAAGGCGGCTGCTTTTCTTGTTCTTTTTCCTTCTGTTTGAATGATAGATAATTGAAAGAAGGTCTTCTGCTTCTTTTTAATCAACAGTCGAAATGTTAAGCTGGTATGACAATCCTTTGTGCTCAGCAAGACTTTCGGTAGGACTATCTTTTGAACTAGCAAGACTATCAGAATGAACTAGCATGACAATCAGAATGAACTAGCAAGACAATCCTCCTCCTAGTGTAACTTTCGGTGAGACTATTGAAAATGGCCTAGCATGACAATCGGTATGACAATCCTGATTGTCATGCTAGTTCATTTTCAATTGTCTTGCTGATTTAATGCAGATTTTAATCCAATTTAAATTCTGAAAATTCCTAAAATTAATTCAGAATTAATTAATCAATTAATTCAATTAATAAATAAATTATTCTTCGCAGATATAATTTATTTTCTTAATTAAATTAGATGACTTAATTAATTAATAGAGAATTAATTCTAGTCTTGAGCAGCAACCATTCTTCTGCAAATCTTCTGAAAATCACTGAAAATTATGAATCAATTCCACCACTTCAACGTTGACACTCGATGTACTGTCTGGTTCATGAGTGACTAACTTCCGTGACGTTTCTTCATGTGTTGACTTTGATACTCTGATTTTCTTCGGATTAAATCCTTGTAATTTATTGATACCCTGACGAGATCTCTGTCACTTGATTAAATCCACGATCTTGATTTATATCACTGAGGCATGATCAACTTCTTGAACTTCTTCCAGTGAATTAACTCCTCAAGTCTGTAGATGAACCTTGTTTCTGAATCCTTTGACAGATATTACTTTACGAGATCTCTCTGACGGTAGATCCACTATTTACTTATTACATTCTTATTTGAGTTGAGTTGAATCCTCGAATATACAAATAGGTCTATGACATATGACTTACAATCTCCCCCTATTTGTTTGTTAGACAATAACACACAAATACCTAGAGGATAACTCAACTAACAAATAAGAAAAAGATATAAACAGAAATGCAAAGTAAATAGTAGAAAAGTTCTGGACTAGATTTAACATTTTCCAGATTCCAAGTAGATGTTCCTCTAGACTGAACATATCTTCAAGTAGTTCCATCTTCATTTGTACAACCACATTTCCTGTTGAGAAGCCCATATCTCTTGCTTCTCCCCCTATGAGAATCAACTGATTAAAGAAGATCACCTTTGTTTTACCACCTCTCCCGTACAATAGGATCCGCAGATAAAAACCAATGGTACTCCCCTAACAGCTTCTTCCCTTACTAGGAAATCACCTTGTGTTTACCACCTCTCCCGTACAATAGGATCCGTAGTTAAAAACAACAATGGTGTGGTGTAGTGTACATTTTTAGGATCTTTTTCTTCCTCCCTGCTATTTCTCCCCCTTAGTTGAGGAATCCTCCAAACTATTTCTTAAGCTTTTATCTCCCCCTTAAAGAAGGAATGTATGCCGTCGTCTGAAAGAGTTCTCATATTTCACTTGGTTGGAAAAGAAATAACAAGTAGTTTCTCTTTCTACCTCACTGTGAGTGTGTGATTCTGTTTAGTGTACCTCACATGTGTTTCACTCTTCTCTCCACTCGTGTTTACACTCATTCTCACAAGTGTATCACTCTTCTCTCATAGCTCCATAATCCAGCTGTACCTGCAAGGAAAATCACCTTAGCCATCCTTAAGGAGGTCACAGGTGGTGCAATGGGAGTTCACAAATCCCCATCCTTGTTAAACTCGTCAGATAAATCTGAGTCATAATCTACAAGTTGCTAGTTTCCCTTTCAGGGTTCCAGATTTGAATTCTGGGAAGGTAAACAATGATCCAAAGAATTTAGCATAAAGATCAAGGTTCCCTTCTAATGTCTGTGAAGACATTTCCTTGTGACTTATCAGGTAATATCTGAATCATTGTCAACAAGTTGCCGATCTGCATCTATGTCAGATCCACTATCCGCAGATGCATCCAGGGGATTTAAGCCTGGGGAGGTAGACACTGACCACTGACATATGGCTTTTGGATCAGTATCCTCTCCTAACACCTGTAAAGGCAATTGGTCCACTAACGAACCTTGAACAATCGAATCTGACCTTAAAATGGTCGAAACTCTTGTTTCCGTCAACTCATCCTTTGTGTGTGTAACCTCTCCTTGTGCATCAAGAATTGTTTATGTTTGAAGTGGTGACACTACATCGGATACCTTGGCCGACAGGCAAAATTCAATAGACGCACCCTGTTGAGAGAATGAATCTAGTAACTGTTTTTGTGCCTTTTCAGCCATTACATCTTTTTGAGAAGATGTATGGGAGCTAGCAGTTGTCTCGGTTTAAATACTACTCATCTATGTATGAGACAGAGCTACTGGGTTGACTACAGAACCTTCCTTATGTGGTGCACTAGGCACTATCTCCCTCACGCTCATTCATACTACATTTAGTGATAAAAGAGTGTTGGTTGGTTCTATTTTTGTGTTTGTCTTTACAGTCTGGGATAGACGTTGTGGATTTTCAACCTCATGACTGTCAATGAAAGAAAGTCATTGGAGACTGAACCTGTAACACAGAATATATGGTAATAGAGAGAAAATGATTTACAATAGTGATTTCAAAAGATTTTACATGAAATAAGAAATCACTAATGTAGAAAGAAGTTTGATTTTGTTTTTCAATATGAATGAGTTTTTGATAAAACATTGATCACTTAGGGTAAAGTCTAAGTAATTCTCATTCATGTCAAAAGCTTACAAATATCTGCAACATAATGTTAACAAGATATCATTGACCGATACTTGTCAAGTACTTTAGATACTAATTGTTATGTTGCATAATCAATATACCACTGCACATATAAAACAATATGATTGTGCTTAGTGATAAGATAGTTATTAATATGACGACTCTACTTATTCGTATAAAATTATAACTTCTGTTAGAGTGCCATACCATGTCCTTGACGATTGCTTGAGCAGTATACTAGTTCATACCAACCTGAAGTGAGATTGTGAAGAAGAGATTGCATAGTCCAATAGATCTGCAGCTGCAAAGTCCATGAACTGTGGTGCACTGACTTCATCTTTTAACTCACCAACCAGGAGTACACTTGTACACATCTTACTAGAGTACAATTCCAAGTGTAATGTGCAGCAGGTGCTTGATATGTCGTAATATTCCCAAGTCTCGTCACTGGTGCTATATGTTGGATACTGCTTCCTGATAATAACCTAGCACAATATACAAAATTACAATGATAACATTCCCAGCTTGCAAACAGCCATATCCCTCAGATAAACCTTTGCTGTTATCTCCAAAGGTAACCAGGGGGCCAGCTTTCTCAATCCACATTTGATAGCAGGGCTCTATCTCCGGTCATATGTCTTGATGATCCACTGTCAAGAATCCACACTACCGGTTACACCTGTTTAATGCTCTGCACTACAAATGGATTAGACCTTCTTCGGAACCCAAACTTGGTTGGGCCCGACATACTTGTAGAACTGTCCTTTGTCAGGCAAAACAACATTTTTAATTTTAATTGTCTCAACTTTCTCAATGACTGAACATTTGACCTTGTAAACAACCTTAACAAATTTCTGTTTAAGCTTAGGCACAAATGTCTCCTTTCTAGCCTTAGAAGGACTGGCAGTCTTAGACCTATCATGCTTCTTGTTATTCACATGCTGACGAGGAGTAGTCTTATCATTAGACACATGCTTACCATTAAAATAAGCATACATCATATTAAAAGCACAAGACATACAATTAGCAACACCACATGCTTTATGAGAGTGATTAACAGCAGGTAATTTATGCATGGTAGACATGGCATTATTGTTATCCAACTCATGTGTGTCTGAGTTAGTCTCAGTTGCTTTCACAACTTTGACTGGAACTTTCGACTCACTTGACTTGGAAACAATCTTCTCATAAGCATGATCCTCAGCACGTATTTCTTCTTGAATAACAGAAGAGGTCGCATCAAATGGTTCAGCAATTGATGCTTTATAGAGGGGTTCATCAACACCCTTAAGCACATGTGGTACTTCCCTCCCTTTAGCACAAACATGAGGAGGGGAGTTTATGCCTAATTCTCCAATAGCAGCATTGTAATCATAACCTATTCCAGATGTTTGATTAACAGCTTGCTTACTGTAGAACTCTTTAGCCTTCGAACAAGAATTGAAGTAGGCTCTAACCTTAGTCTCAAGACCGGTGATCTTGTCTTTGAGAATAGTTTCGAGTTTTCTATAACAGTCAACTCTATTCTCTAGAAAAGATACCTGTTCTTTTAATTTGTCTTGATTAATATGCACAAGTCTTAATTCATTGACCTCTTTCTCAAGGTCTGTGATCTTTAAACTTAACAGTTCATTATCACGACGTGCACAATCTAAGTTACCTCTTAGATGATAAACCATTTCAGCATCAGAAAGTTTTACCTCTATTCTTGACGATGAAGCTTTTCCATCAATAGCCATAAGAGCAAGATTTCCTTCTTCTTCATCTTCACTGTCAGTATCATCCCAGCTTCTTCCCTTTGCCAGATAAGCCCTTTCAGAGTTCTTTCTTACTTGCTTTGGCTTCCTACATTCTGTGGCAAAGTGTCCCAACTCATTGCAGTTATAGCATCTAATGGTGCTTCGATCAACCATCCCTGTTTTGTACCCACCACTGCTGGTGTTAAAGGATGAAGATCCACCTTTCTGGAATTTGTTGTAGTTGGACTTGTACTTAAGCTTGGGATTCCTCCTGAATCTGACATGGGAGAATCTCTTGACAATTTGGGCCATTGATTCATCTTCCAATTGCTCCAGCTCTTCCAAGGAATAAAAATCATCACTTGATTGATTTGTAGTAGGAGGATCATATTCTGCTACTAACTCATTTTCCTCACCCTTGGAAAACTGTACCATTCTTTCTAACTGTTGAGATTGTTGTTGTTGTTGACCTTCAGCTACAAGTGCAGTAGATGTGCTGACCATTCTATCCTTCCCGTAGACTTCCTTCTGTTGAATCTGCTCCAACTCATAGGTTTTTAACACTCCATAGAGCCTGTCCAAAGAAATCTCACTCAGATCTCTAGCTTCTCTAATGGCAGTGATTCTATGTTCAAGATGAGCTGGCAGTGTTAAAAGGAACTTTTTGTTGACCTCCCTGATTGAATAATACTTTCCATTGATGTTCAGGTTGTTGATCAACGCATTATACCTCTCAAACACTTCAGTAATTCCTTCTCCTGGATTTGATTTGAAATGTTCATATTCAGAGGTTAGGATTTCCAACTTGTTCTCCCTAACTTCCTCTGTGCCTTCATTAATCACCTCAATAGTTTCCCACATGTGTTTGGAATTTTTACAGTTCATCACATGTCTGTTCATCAAGGGATCAAGGGAATCAATTAATATTATTTGAAGGCTGGCATCCAAGGAGGCTTCTTCCTTCTCAGCAGGAGTAAAATCTTCAGGCTCTTTTGGATAGGTTCTAGCTTCAGTAGTCACCACACCATCTATTATTACCTCCGGTTCAATAACCATCGGAGTTTTTATACCCTTCTTTAACAAGTTTGAATATTTGGGATTTGCAACTTGTAAAAATAATAGCATCTTCTTCTTCCACATGATATAATTCTCTTTATCAAATTGTGGAATTTTAACGGTTCCAACTTTATGTGAAGTCATTATGAATTTTTGAATAAATAAGAATTCAAGGAGTTGAAAAATCACAAAAGCCTAGGATCTTGATTTGTTCGTTAATCAGAAGGCTCTGATACCAATTGTTAGGTCCCAATGTGTTTGTAGAAGGGGGGTTGAATACAAACAGTACCGAATAATCGAATTAAATGTGGAATAAAAAATGTGAAACAAAATTCAAGTTAAATAAAAATATTATTAAACTTGAAAGGTGTTACAACAACTATATCGATTACAAGGAATTAATCTCAAATTAATTATCACAAATCTAGAATAAATTCGACATGAACTTTTTCTATTTTTGTAATAAAAAGATTCAAATGCTAAACGCAATTTGAGATTAAGTTCTAGGGATTTTGATCCGCTAGATTTTTACACAAGAACAAGATAAAGATTTCTAGTTGATTGGATTTAACTTTACAATCTAGAAATTGATCTTGAATTAAACAGATGAAAAATGTAATATTTCAAGGCGGCTGCTTTTCTTGTTCTTTTTCCTTCTGTTTGAATGATAGATAATTGAAAGAAGGTCTTCTGCTTCTTTTTAATCAACAGCTGAAATGTTAAGCTGGTATGACAATCCTTTGTGTTCAGCAAGACTTTCGGTAGGACTATCTTTTGAACTAGCAAGACTATCAGAATGAACTAGCATGACAATCAGAATGAACTAGCAAGACAATCCTCCTCCTAGTGTAACTTTCGGTGAGACTATTGAAAATGGCCTAGCATGACAATCGGTATGACAATCCTGATTGTCATGCTAGTTCATTTTCAATTGTCTTGCTGATTTAATGCAGATTTTAATCCAATTTAAATTCTGAAAATTCCTAAAATTAATTCAGAATTAATTAATCAATTAATTCAATTAATAAATAAATTATTCTTCGCAGATATAATTTATTTTCTTAATTAAATTAGATGACTTAATTAATTAATAGAGAATTAATTCTAGTCTTGAGCAGCAACCATTCTTCTGCAAATCTTCTGAAAATCACTGAAAATTATAAATCAATTCCACCACTTCAACGTTGACACTCGATGTACTGTCTGGTTCATGAGTGACTAACTTCCGTGACGTTTCTTCATGTGTTGACTTTGATACTCTGATTTTCTTCGGATTAAATCCTTGTAATTTATTGATACCCTGACGAGATCTCTGTCACTTGATTAAATCCACGATCTTGATTTATATCACTGAGGCATGATCAACTTCTTGAACTTCTTCCAGTGAATTAACTCCTCAAGTCTGTAGATGAACCTTGTTTCTGAATCCTTTGACAGATATTACTTTGCGAGATCTCTCTGACGGTAGATCCACTATTTACTTATTACATTCTTATTTGAGTTGAGTTGAATCCTCGAATATACAAATAGGTCTATGACATATGACTTACAGTTGTTGGTATATTGGTCAATCCAAATGACATTACTAAAATTTTATAATAACTGTACTTAGTTCTGAAAGTTGTCTTCGGTACGTCCTCAGGTTCAATCTTCAATTGATAATACCGAAATCTTAAATCCATCTTATAAAATACTTTGCCTCTTCCAGCTGATCAAACAAGTCCTTAATTCGAGGTAACAGATACTTGTCCTTGATAGAAAACTTGTTGAGCTTCTGCTAGTCGACACATAAACTCATGCTTTCATCTTTTTTAGTAACAAATAATATCGGTGCACCTTATGGGGTATACTAGGTCTAATCACCCATTCCTCTATCTCTTGCAATTGCTTTGCTAACTCCTTCATTTCAACTGGCGCCATTCTGTACGGGGCCTTGGACACTGGTCTCATTCCAGGTGCTAAGTCGATCGTGAACTTAATTTCTCAAAGATCGCGACACCTTGGAACTTATTGATTACCAAAAAAATTTCAAGTATTACTGGCTCCTGACTTCTATTTATCATATAATCAACATAGTGCTCGCATCTTTTGTCACCGTAACTTTTTGGTTTGAATCATTGTTAAAACTTCTATACTTTCCTTTGACCTCTTAAACGTCACCACTTTCTCACCTGGCATCTTCAGAATTATCCTCTTATCACAACGGTCTATCTGAGCATCACGCTCCAATAGTCAGTCCATTACCTAGAAAAATGTCAAGTTCTCCTGTCTCAAATGGTTTCATATCAGCACAAACTTATTTCCAGAAATCTCAATTTTGAAATTGGTACATACTTATTTAACAATTACACGTTCTTGATTTTCTAGTTTTATGGTCATGACCTTATTTAACAACTCAACAGGGTAGTTCCTTTTATCAACAAAGCTTGAGAAATAAATGATCAAGTTGCTCCCACATCTACCAATATTTTAACACATAAGGTATTTACAATAATCATTCTTTCCCTCACTTACGTATTCTGAATAACATATTTCACAAACATATCATAAGTTCTCGCTTTTGGAGACGTATTCATTATCGGAGTAGATTTCCTTGATTTTTAACGTATCACTGACTGGGGATGATGATTTACAATCCTTTCCATATGCCCTGGTCTCCCACACTTGGAACAGGTAAATCCAATGGCTGAAACTGTGTCTGCTTGATTCATGATAGGTTGATTTTTATTTGGAAAACTTTTTTAAAGAACAACAGTGCACCAAAACAACTAAGAGGATCCATAAAAGAAATAAGAGGTAATAATTTAAATATGAATGAGACAACCATATTGGTACTTAAGATGGATAGTCTTTCATACCATATGGCATACAACACATGATTAGCTGGCGTCCAACACGACTCTTCGTCATTCCGACAAAGCGTCACACCATAACACTGCTTGTCTCAATCGAGAAATAAAACTTGAGGGGAAAATGATTTAAAAAGGAATACAACAATTTTCTATTTCTTATCACCTCATAGAACTTATAATGAAAGAAGTTCATACTTATTCAAGAGTCAAGAAGAATATATATTGTAGTATTGTAGAAAAGAATGATATCATTTGTCACCATTCACCTTTCACTTATATACACCTTCAGAGCTTGTCCGATCAATAGATCTCGTTCGATTCATATAATAACTTCAGAAAGTCCGCTGAAAGGCCTTTATAAATTAAGCACTATAATAGATTTTTACTTATTAAGTCTTGTGTCTTTAGCGTCATACCTGCACGTATAATACATTAATAATTAGATTATAATTGTGCTTTTACAAGATAACTTCAAGTTTCATCTATGCAACTTAGAATAACCACTAATCATTCAACAAATCGATTCTTTTGTTAATAATGTCCTTCTTTTAGAAAAGTCTGAAAATATTCCCAATCTTCTTCGATCATGCTCAGGCTTCTGTTGAATCAATGAATTCTTTGAACTCTGGTAGTCTTAGTAATTAGATGAATAGTTGTTCCATACGCTGATTCTGTTGTTAATCTTATCAAACAAGATCTGCACTAATCTGTTAGGAATAATTGAAACTTCTTCATAATAGCAGGTCCACTTGACCTTCTGAATTAACCATACTAATTTCTAGAACACGTATTTTCTAAGTAATCTGGTCTTATAAAAAACAAGAAACTCAAGTAATAACTTTGACAACCAATTTTTAAAACTTATTTTATGCAAAAGGGCTTTTAGAAATTTTGTTAAGAAAATCTCTTTTGAAAACTTGTTTTTAAAAAAATAAAAAATTGAAAATTGCACATCTGGTCGTCTTTACTATATGAGTTGGTTGTTATTTTCCTTAATCATAACAAGTTACCAATCACATAAAAGTCCATTCATTTCAATCTACATTCTCTCCTTTATTGGGTCCATCTTGCTTGCCTTAATCAATAAAACTTCAGTTACCGTTGCATATTATCTTATTCGTAACTTCACTTCAAAGCTTCCCTACCGGTCATACTCCCATCATCATTTTTTTTTGCAGTCGTTAAGTACAACAAGTATATCCAATAGTCAACAAGTTTATTTTATAAAACAAGTCTGTTGATATCACATCACATTACTGCTATATATATCACATCATCATAACATCATCATCTAACTTCAAGAAAACTCCAGATCTATACTCTTTTTTTAACTCTCTTTCAAAACTCATCTAATACATCCCACAAGCTAATCATGGGTGGCCTATTCACTAGTGGCTTCATTTAACCTGGTAGCAGTTACTTTCCAAAACACATGAATTTTTTCTTCTAACCTTCTTCTCACCTTTATTAATATATCATGTACTCACCATTTACTATAGTTCTCAAATCCATTCTATTAGGTACTGTTGTTCCATAAGACAGGTTTTAAGCTGATGGTATAAAACATGGTATAGGGTAAACTGAAAAGATACACTCATAGCTGAATGTCCAGTAGAACAAGAATAAGCACATGGAGGTTTTTAAATAGGTGGTCTCACATCAGGGGGTGGTAGAATAGCGTAGAATAGCTTGAAGAGGTACAACTGCTACAACAGGAGGTAATACCGTTAATACTGATGGAAGAACAAGATGTGGATCAAATCTGGGTGAAGATGACGGTCTTCGAACAGAATGCTCCGAATGATCAGATGATACATGAAAATAGGATCTACCATTGCCGTTATCTGGAAATCACATTGCAAGATAAGAATCTCGAATCGCAACATACATTCGCCCTCAATCTCACGACGTCATATCTTTCTATTTCTTATTCCTAATCCTAACCCTCTACCCAATCCCGAAAATCTAGGCTTGTTTCAGTGACTTATAACCTGTAGATCTGATACCAACCTGAGACGCCCTCTAAACCCGGGTTAGAAATTTGGGGTTCACAACACACATATAAAATATAAACCTGTATATAAAATATTATAAGCAATGAACCTTCTTTACACAACCACGGATCGCAATAGGTTAAAGTATAAAAACAAGCCACAACCTTAACTTTTATTACATCGTACCAAATCCCAAATAGTTTACCTTACAACTGATAGTGAAATTATTCTTACAATCTCGCATAACTCAACTACAATGTAAAGTTCTTGCTAGCTCGATCCAACTCAACCTGGAATCCTATCTCGCACACTGGACTGGGAATCCTCGCTACCAACAAATTCCTTTTTAACTGTAAAATCATATAAAAAAATCGCAGGAGTGAGCTAACTAGCTCAGCAAGTCATAATAACAATAACTGAGGTTAAACAACGATCAATTGAAGTGATTCAGAAGAATCAAGTTTCTTGTTAAACAATCATTAAAATTGGATATTCATTTTAAATTTGAAAACCAAGGTTAGGCTGCTGATCAGTCATGCACTAACCCCGAGCAAGGCACACGACTATGCTCTATAAGATGGATCCAAGGCATACATTGACCTAATTCGACCACGAATCTGGTCTGACCACGAATCTGGTCCACATAGAGAAAATTATCCAATTCTAAAATAATTCAATATAATAAATATTGTAATTCAATAAAACAGAAGCATGATTAACATTAATAAAATATTTATCTCAGAGTATAAAGCAATTACTGAGTATCACCAGGGTTTATCAAGGTATATATATATATATATGAAGAACGACTTCAAGCCAGTTGAAGAATCATGTTTAAGATGAACAATGGTTCAATGATTATACAAGGTGTGGATCTTTGATGTCATAAGGTATTATAGGGTATATAAATTTCTATATGTTCAAGTAATTCTGTTTCAGTGTTTGGTATATGGTGTATATGTATTTGTGGGGTGGTATTGTATTTGTATGGTTTAATCTTTGGAAAATCAACAATCGATGGTTTACAAAGAATAAGGCTTACAACTCAAATATCAATGATATGATCAGGGTTTAAAGTTGAATGTTTTGAAGCACTTGCAATATAAAACATGATTATTTTGTATACTAGCAACATGTTATGATAAAGTTCAGAAATACTTGAAATATATCTCGAGAAAGGTTCAGAAGTACTTGCCTTATCACAAATGATTCCAATTTCACTCGTACTTGTCTAATGATTCTATTCAACAACCACTTGTCTACTTTTTCTATGCCTCGCTTCTATTAATTGATCACTTACTTTCTTTTCTACGCATCGGTTCTATTTTCTGATCACCTGGTTTCTTTTTTCAACGCCTCGCTTACTCTGCTAGCCATCATAAATATCTATCAATATTCAATCTCATATTATTCTAATCGTCACATAGACGTCATAAGATTTTATCTACCCTTCGTTTCACCCAAATCCAATTTACGGATTGAAAATTATGACTAAAACAGTCAAACAATAAACACATAGGCATATATCAGATTAATCAGATAGCGCATAGCACGTAGCATGCAAGGTATTCGATAAAAAATAATTTTTCAAAGAGGTTCGGGGTTAAAAATATTTTTTATGGTATTTAATACGAATTTTCAAATAATTTTCGAATTTAAAACGGGTATCAGAATCATTTTATAAATAATTAACAGGGTTCGAATACCCGGACCTGACTTTAAAATCATTTAATAATAATTATCGAGCCTTTAAAATAATTTAAAATAATATTTTAAAGCTCGAAACTATTTTTTAGAATTTTTAAATTAAAAGAAATTATTAAATCTAATTGAATAATCAATTAAAATTATTTAATAACTAATTAAATCAATTAATCAATTAATAGTTAAATTAATTGACCAATTAAATAATTAATTATTAACTAAAATTAATAAATATATAATTCAGATTTATTTCTGGATTTTTTAAATAATTAAAAAGTATTTTTGAAATTAAAAATGAATTGTAGAAATTAAATAATGAATTTTTGAATTTATAAAAATATTTAAATCCAGAAACACTTCTTAAAACAGAACTTTGGGTTGGGGAGGATCAAACCCCCCTTTATCAAGAACATGACCCGAGGCTAAAGAACCCTACCGGAGTTCCTGCCGGTTTTTGGAAAAGCTCCAGTTTCCGGCGGAACGCCGGCAACGCTCCGATGACCTCCACGGGGTAAAAAGGCTGGTTTTCGAACGTTTCTCATACAAAATTCATTCAACAGTCACCCAGAAACTCAAATAATCCCATGTCAACAACCATAAAGCAAACGAACTCGAATTCCGGCCAAAAGCCGAACCCCACCGGCGAACTTCACCGGAAAAATATAATGCTTGATTTCTATACTAAATTCGACGAATGATGTGGAGAATTAAAGCCCAGAACCTGTAGAATCTAACACCCTAACTTTTAACGATCAACAATCAAGAACATAATCAGAAATTCAAATTGAAATTTGGACAAAACTCGAAATTCGTTTTTAATCAAAACAACACCAAAATCATGAAGTCTACATACCAAAATGATCCTCATGACCTCTATAATCTTATTCTAACATCAAATCATTCAAACAATTGCTTTAAATAAAAAAAACGAATTTAAATTTAAATAAATAAGAAAATAAAAATACGAAATCTATAAATATACGACCTTATACGATGATTCTGATACGGATACGATCATCTCGTCGATAGCTTCGATTTGACTACTCATACGCCTTCATCAGATTCCAATAACGTCTTCAAATTCTCGTTTGATTGCGAAGAACACCAAGAACGCGGTTCATTTCTCTGGATAATTATCTATTTTTATTGTATAATAATGTTTATCTGTACAAAATACAATATTGTATTGGCTATTTATATTTACGGAATATTAGTACCCCGTTGGAT
Source organism: Apium graveolens (assembly GCF_009905375.1). Taxonomy (NCBI): domain Eukaryota; kingdom Viridiplantae; phylum Streptophyta; class Magnoliopsida; order Apiales; family Apiaceae; genus Apium; species Apium graveolens. The sequence continues at coordinate 30,354,123 of NC_133655.1, read as the reverse complement.
CAAACTGAATATAAAAATAGAATACTTAATCATTAAGTATTGACAAAACTGATCCAATTCGGTACCGGTTTTAGGATAATTATCCAAATCTATACATTTTGTAAATACAGACTTGGTCTCAGCACTTTGGTTACACGTATTACGAGAAGATAATATAATAGTTTAATCAAAAGATCCTGTTTCTCGAAAATACGGGTTTTATCGATTTACCGAAATGAATATTATATCGAATATTTTGCGTTGTGACCCGCACAGGGAAAACCGTACTTCGGATCGAAAAAGTCAAAACATGGAAAATGCTCGGAATATTGCAATTAGGCTAGGAAGGAGTTTTCCCGAGACTTCCGGGTTGTAAAAAATGTTGAAGTCGGTTGGTTCCCAATTATACAAAATAGTTTATAAATATTCGGAAAATAATTTATTAAATCCATAAATCTTTATAAAATCATATAACAACATAAAAATTAATAGAAAAATATGACAATTATTTATATTTTATTTTGGACATATAAAAATTAAAATACTCAAATTTTATCATATTTACACATCCAAATACATATACCACTTAATAGATAATTCACCAAAATTCATATAATAATCACATAATATTTATTTATTGATAAAAATAATTACACGATATATCCCGGATATTTATTTATTGATAAAATAATTACACGATATATCCAGTTAGGCATATAGAGAACTTGACATCTTGATAAGTATATTGGCTTAGCGAGATCTTTTATACTCCATAGTTGATTTGACTTGTAGAGGTCTTTGAGTTCTCTATAAGAGAATTTAGTTTGTCGAGATCTCTCTACTTCATGTCTTAACTTTGGCCTATAGACATCTCCGAGTTCTCTAGTGACTAATTGACTTTTCTATAACTCAGAGTTCCCTAATGATATTTGACTTGTCGATATCTCAGAGTTCTCTAGTGATAATTGACTTATCGATATCTCAGAGTTCCCTAATGATATTTGACTTGTCGATAACTGAGAGTTCTCTAATGATATTTGACTTGTCGATAACTCTGAGTTATCTAGTAGCTTTCCCGAGTTCTCTATAAGTCATTCTGGAGTTCTCGAATGACTTCTCTATAACACTAAATTTGTGACTTTTAGATATCTTGACTTAGAACATTTTTCTCAAAACAGATTTATTCAACTCCAAGCTTCTTCATAATTTTTCTAAGGCATGATCTTCTTGATCTTCTTCCAGATAGAATTCTTAGGCTTGATACTGTTTACGGAAAAAGATTTCAGTCTGCTTATTGAAATTTTTACAGATTTTAAATGTTACAATACAAAATGCAAACTAAGATTACAATACAACTTACATAGGGTTGTCAATTTGACTTAATCTTGTTATTGTACAGGCATGTCTTGCACAACATAAAAATTAATCGGATTTCAAAAATTGAATCGTTCAGATATTTTGTAGGGGATTAATCGGCTGAATTGGAAATTTATCAGAAAGTTTTAGAACATTGATCGTAACATATTAAAGTGAAAAAATAATTTTGGCAAACACGAATATAAGCATAATATTGACTCACCGGAAATGACGTGAACTACAGAATATATTAAATATTAATATAACATATAATTGGTTTAATTATTGATCCAATTAATTATTTCGATTAACGGATTACCTTTTTTCTTATATATTGGATTGCTTTGTGATCTGATCGATTACCAAATACTTACATGACAATCCCAATTCCCAAGGTAGATATTTATGGAGTGCGACCGATAAAAATTAATTAATTAACTTTTTATTTATTTTTTGTTTTCTTAAAAATTATTTTTGTTGACTTCTTTTTATAATTGTTATTTTGGTCAGTAGGACATAGTTTGATCCTAATTTTCGATTTCTTTGTCAAAATTACTTAGTAATAATATTTTAAAATAAAGTAATGGGTTGATAGGATTATATCTCAACATAAAATATCCGTTAAATACTAATATAAAATTTTGAAAACTATATTTTCAAAGTAACTTATTTGTTAACAAGGTTCGATTCATATCATTTCCAATATTTTCACAAATTATATCATGAATAATAAATTAATGCTCTGTTTTTTTTGATTATACAAGATATTTGGTTCCACTAAAAAGGTAGAAACTATTTTATTTTATAAGTTACGTAGACCTATCTCTAAAATGTTAAAAGAAAATAAGAAAATTTAATTTCCTTAAGTTGTTTATGAACTCCTTATGGATCACTTAAAAAAAGGTAGCGTCTATCTAACCGTGAATTTTTCGGATTTAGATTCGATGTGATTATCTTAATTTTGGTTGAATTTTGATATAAATATCTTAAATTTCACGAATAATATCGGCTCGCAAATTATACATTATAGAATGTGGTCGTGGATTATGTTGTAGTTTGTTATGTGTTTATTTTATCTTCTATTTGTATTTATATTTTGGGTGGTATTTGTCTATGTGCATTTAAATATAAAAAATACTAGATTTATGAATTTGGAAACAAAATTTTGCATAAAGGAACATTTGATAAATTTTGATTTAAATGACTCCTATATAGACATTAATATGCCCTTTAACTCTCTCATAATCTCATTTAACTCTTTTTAGATATTTTCATATATTTTTTCAAAATTATTACCTAAAATTTTCAGTTTAAAATTACTTATAGTTTAAAAAGAATTACTTTTTCTCAATTTATTTTTTTTCTCACGAATATCAAACTTTTAAGTGGCTTTTTAACACATATATCATATATTAAATATATTTGTATTTTGTACTTTAATGTTATATTTAAATAATATAAACTTGTAACTTTTGTCAAAAATTATCAAATTATTTCACATAAAGTAAAATATTCATACATATACAATAACTTAAAGTTAGTATTCTAAATGATAAGTATTTTTTTAAATTAAGTCAAATGTTATCTAAATACTATTAGTATGACATACATGTTTACATATATATATTGGGATGGTCTATTAATATTTGTATTATATAATTTTTTAATAAATAAAATCATGATTTTTCATACCTCCGATGGGGTGGACAAAAATGCTTAAATTTGGGAAAGGATAACCATCACAGACTTGAGAAAAATGGACACTTAGACTACGGAAGTGATAAACATGTGTGATGCATATTGTTATACAAATCAAATGCAAACCTCATGAGAAAGAAAAAGTTAGAAAAGTAATATACAAAAAGTTAAAAGTCCCGGGTGTTGGGTGTTACGTCCTGGGGTTACAATTTTAATTTATATATTTTTAATGTACATGATTAAAATAACAAAAATATTAATCACATTTTTATTATGTTCATGTATATATTTTGTCAAAATATTTGGATTGAATATACAATTATATTAATTAAGTAAGTGGTATTAATTAAGTATTGGAAAATTATTTTAGTTTGAATTATACTAACCTATTTCAATGTCATTTCATATTTGTCATTTAAAACAATCTAAAATATCATAAACTACAATTAAATAAAATTTTAAAAAAAAGAATAATATATATGTTATATGTATACATTTATTAGATTTTTTTAATATTTTTAAATAAAATAATTTAGATATTACTCAATTTTACATGGGACCATGTTCATTTTTAGTTGCCATTCATCTGTCATCCATATACAATATTATATATATTATATAGCACCGAGTTATCCAATTTTTTATTTAAAGAGTAAGAAGCCTTTGAAAAATGTAAAGAACATTATGCTCCATCTCCTGATAAATACAAACACATCTATACCAGTGGCCAGTAGAGCAGTGAGTCCAATTACAAAGAAAAAAGTTTTATTTTATTCCACTAATTTAATAATCTAATCTCCTCATCATATTTTATATTAGTTAACCCCCCTCATCATATTTTATATTAGTTAATCACTTTCGTCATAAATTTCAAGTGGTTTACACAATAAATAATTTTTGTGTTTTTTTTGGTTTGATTAAAAAAACTAATTTTAAAAAATTAGATTTTTCAGGATTGTTGTTATTTTTAATTTTATACTATTTTATCGAATATTTAAATTTTGAATTTTAGGATAGGTCCCTTTCCTTTTAATTCCATTATATACAACATATATGCTAAAAAAATAAGAAGAGCTTATGAACTGTAACAGTTGGTACTTCTGTCTCTCTCCGCTGTTCTAACTTGTTTTAGATTTGGTGTTGGTGGGTCTAACTCATTCACTTCTTCTCTAAATCTATCTTATTTTTCTATTACAAGTTTTTGTTATTACAACTGTCTGTTTTCATTTCTTGAAATTCTAAGTACAAATGTTGTAAATTTTATGTTTTGAGCATTTGCTTAAGGTAGGATTAAATGGGTTGTTATCTTTATATGATTGTGTAGATAAGTTGCAATAAAAATCTAAGATGGAAGACAAGTCTGAGGTTCTTGAAGCTGTGTTGAAAGAAACTGTTGATTTGGTAATGGATCTGTCAACTTTGTGTTGGTTGTGTAAGAATTGTGTACATTGGTTTGTTATTTTTGATGATTTTGAACTGTTTGTGTGTGCAGGAAAGTATACCCATTGAGGAAGTTTTCGAAAATCTGAGATGTAGTAAAGATGGTCTTACCAGTTCTGGTGCTTTAGAGAGATTAACTATATTTGGACACAACAAGCTTGAAGAGAAAAAGGTGTTTATGTTTTTTTGGGACCATTTATCTGTTTTTACTTTTGTTGAATTGCAGAATTTAGTTGGTTTGGTGATTACTATGTCCAGGTTCATTGTTATTATGTTTCTGTGGGTTATCGTGTAGTTTTGATGCTAGCACTTTTGCCTTTTCTTTTGCTATGTGTTGTACATTTTTATTGCTTTATGTGTTTCTGCTAGTTTTAGAACTTGACTTTTGATGAAGTTTTTTCTATTGGTTGTCTGCAGGAAAGTAAATTCTTGAAGTTTTTGGGGTTTATGTGGAACCCTTTGTCATGGGTTATGGAAGCTGCTGCAATTATGGCAATTGCTCTTGCTAACGGAGGAGTAAGATCGTTAATTTGATGCATAGATTGATTGAAAGACACTCCTTTTTTCGGCAATTTATTTAGTTAAAGTTTGTTTTCTTTATATTCTTGCAGGGAAAGCCTCCTGACTGGCAAGATTTTGTTGGTATTATTACCTTACTTGTGATTAACTCGACTATTAGTTTTATCGAGGAAAACAATGCAGGAAATGCAGCAGCTGCGCTCATGGCACGTCTTGCTCCAAAAGCCAAGGTACCAGAATTTGATTAAGGATTTAGTATATCTATTACACTTTCCAGAAGGATCATGGGAGATGAGTGAATGTATCCATTTTAGATACCATGAGGTTGGAGTATCTCCTTTGCTTTCTTCTGTTAAATTGTAACGAGGGGGAAGCTGAAGAAGAAATGTGCAAGTCATATGTTAAGATGCGTCATTACTAATTTTCTATTTCTGTGAACTACTCTTTGTTGACGGAGCAATTTTGGGGAGGATTTTTTTTTACCCTATCAGCTTGCCAAATAGCTTTAAAAGAATATTCACTTCCATCCAACTTCAACCATTTCCTCCTGATTTCCCTATAGAATGCAAACATATTATAACTTAATATAAAATATAGCTGTATATTATTTTAGCAGAACGTAGCTTGATTAGTTGTTTGTTATCATTTTTATAAAGGTTCTTCGGGATGGGAAATGGAATGAGGAAGATGCTGCAGAGTTGGTGCCTGGTGATATTATCAGTATAAAACTTGGTGATATAGTTCCTGCGGATGCTCGTCTGCTTGAAGGCGATCCCTTGAAAATTGACCAGGTGAAGTATGCTGTTAATTTTTTGTACCAGCTTTTTTCATATCTCACATCTGCTGAAATTGTAATTTTTACTGTTTTACATATTGCAGTCTGCTTTGACTGGCGAGTCACTTCCAGTTACTAAAGGCCCAGGGGATGGTGTGTATTCTGGTTCGACGTGCAAGCAAGGGGAGCTTGAGGCTGTGGTCATTGCCACTGGGGTTCACACATTTTTCGGGAAGGCTGCTCACCTTGTAGATTCCACTAACCAAGTGGGTCACTTTCAGAAGGTAAGTGAACACAATCATCTTTGTTCTTGATCTTCTTTTTCCATTAAATAAATTTTAATTTATTTCCATTTACCTAATTACAGGTTTTGACTGCCATCGGAAATTTTTGCATATGCTCTATTGCTGTGGGAATGATCATAGAGATTGTCGTACAATACCCCATCCAAGATAGAAAATATCGTCCTGGGATTGACAATCTTCTTGTGCTTCTTATTGGCGGAATTCCGATTGCTATGCCCACTGTTTTATCAGTTACAATGGCGATCGGTTCTCATCGTTTAGCTCAACAGGTTTTATATGTTCCCTTGGTTGATTTATGTGGTATTAGAAATCTAGTGCTAAAAGCATGCCTCAATTGTAACAGGGTGCAATTACGAAAAGAATGACAGCAATTGAAGAGATGGCAGGGATGGATGTTCTCTGTAGTGATAAAACAGGAACTCTGACACTAAACAAGCTTACAGTTGATAAAAATCTTATTGAGGTCTGTTCATGCATACCAACGGCTGCTTTAGGAGCTAATATTAGCTTGCCTTTTGATCTGGAGCTTTCATTATTCTTTCAGGTATTTGCCAAAGGAGTAGATGCAGACACTGTTGTTTTAATGGCAGCTCGAGCCTCTCGAACTGAAAACCAGGATGCCATAGACGCTGCTATAGTCAGTATGCTTTCTGATCCAAAAGAGGTATATAATCGAGTAATGTAAGTAACATCTATTTATGTATAATAACTGTTATTGATTTACCAAGAGAATTTTCACCCCCTCGCAGGCACGTGCTGGTGTTCAAGAACTTCACTTTCTTCCTTTTAATCCCACTGACAAGCGTACAGCCTTGACTTATCTTGACAGTGAAGGGAAGATGCACCGGGTTAGCAAAGGTGCTCCAGAACAGGTATATTTTCAGTATCATTTTCAGCAAGCTTATGTTTATGAGTTGTGACCATATTGTCAAGTCAATCATTTGGCCTTACTTTCTTTAATACGACTTCAGATCTTACATCTTGCACACAACAAGTCAGATATAGAGCGCAGGGTACATTCTATAATTGATAAGTTTGCAGAGCGAGGGTTGCGGTCACTTGCTGTAGCGTACCAGGTCAGGGGTTTTTTCTGTACATGATTGAATTGATACACAAACACGCACACACACATGTTGATACTTTCTCTTTCTCGTTATTGCAATTCTTAGTTTGCACTTTGTCCTTTCCATGCAGGAAGTTCCAGAGAGGAGGAAGGAGAGTGCTGGTGGACCATGGCAGTTTATAGGTCTCATGCCTCTCTTCGATCCACCAAGGCATGATAGTGCAGAGACTATTAGGAGAGCTCTAAATCTTGGAGTAAATGTAAAGATGATCACAGGTACTTCTCTTTGTGTTTGAGGTATCTATGGTTATATCCAGGGTGCTATTAAACTCTAGTTACTTGGAGAAAGTGTTGTGGCGTCTGCATCTACGCAATGTCGACGTCATATTGCTTAAATATATTAATGAAATACTATACATATCTCTTTTATCTTCGTGTCCATTTGATTATCATGTCATTTGTGGGGTTGAGCGGCTGTTGTTTGAGAATCACTACTTTCTTAAATGCCTTTTATTTTTTGAAATTTGGTGTTTAATTTTCGAACTGGAACCTTGTAACAGGGGATCAACTAGCCATAGGAAAAGAAACTGGTCGTCGCTTGGGTATGGGGACCAACATGTATCCTTCTTCTGCTTTGTTGGGACAGAACAAAGATGAGTCAATTGCTGCCTTACCAATTGATGAGCTCATAGAGAAAGCAGATGGTTTTGCTGGTGTTTTCCCAGGTCCACCATTAAGTGTTTTCTTTCATTTCATTTATATGCATGGGAAGTTGATAACTAAGGCTTGCATAGGTTTCTCAGACTAGGTTTCCGAAGTGTCCTCATAGTTTGATCTTTTGTTTCAGAGCACAAATATGAGATTGTGAAGCGCTTGCAAGCTAGGAAACACATCTGTGGGATGACTGGTGATGGAGTAAATGATGCTCCTGCTCTTAAAAAGGCTGATATTGGAATTGCTGTGGCTGATGCAACTGATGCAGCACGTAGTGCTTCTGATATTGTACTTACTGAACCGGGACTCAGTGTTATCATTAGTGCTGTCTTGACCAGCCGTGCAATCTTTCAAAGAATGAAAAACTATACGGTAATCCTTGATTTGACATTGTGATGGGAATTCTTTAATATGCATCTTACTTAATTGCAGTGTTATAAAAATCGGAAATCGGACAAGATCGGTTACCGCACCTTACAAGGATTAATCGGTGAATCGGGGATTAATCGGAGGATTAATCGGTAGAGAAATCGGATCAATTAAATATTAATAATTTAATATATAATTATATATACAATGAAAAAACATGAAAACAGAATAGAGAAATAACTAAAATCACTAAAATCCCTTATGGATTGGTGGCGGTGCAGCATCTAATATAAAACTACACAATTACATCAAATCAACTCAGCTTCCCCTGTACATAAACTCCAAATAAACGAGTCTCCATTCATTCAAACAAACAAAAAAATACTAACATTCCTGATCAACCACTTCACAGAACACACACATATATCACCGCCATGCCTGTCGCCGTAGCTTTATCAAACTCCCCGGTATTTTCGCCGTCACATAGACACTCTCCAAGTTTCTGCAAGCCGTCAATGAATCTTAACACAATCTCCGCCGTCACCTCCGCCGTTATCGCGGTTAGGTTTCCGTCTACATAAATCACAGTCTCAATTGCAAACACAATCGCAATCGCCGGTGTGTAAATCTCCGTCGTCGCTGATTTTGAAGCGGAAGAGGCCGTTGAGAATTGAGCTCTAGAATCAATTGTTGATACTGAATTTTGCATCGTCTGTTTTCACTTTAGTTAACCTGCTAACCCGATTTTTCGGGTCAAACCCGAGTTTTGACCCGTTTTTATCCAAACCGGTTAATGAGCCGATCCAGCCCAATAAGATCGTAGCTGCAGGATTTAGCAATTTCTCGGCCGATATATCGGCTACGCGGCCGATTTCTGGAAAACTGCTTAATTGTGGTTTATGTGTTTGCCATATATTTTTTTAATTATGCGACATGCCTCTGGAGTTTCTATACTGATCTGATGTGATTTATTAAATATATTTAATTAACCTGATATACTTTTCTAAACTCATCACATTTCTTTCCTCTATTGTTTGGCAGATATATGCAGTTTCTATTACGATCCGTATCGTGGTATGTCAATTTTTGCCATTCCTTCCACCCCCTTACCTTTGTTCATTGGCATCATGTAGTTCTTATTTTTGGGCGGTGGTAGTGTAATAAATTCTTCTGTACTGATTTTTGTTGCAACAGGTTGGCTTTATGCTGCTGGCTCTGATATGGAAATTTGATTTTCCACCCTTTATGGTCCTTATCATTGCAATCCTCAATGATGGTAAGTTTTCTCTTCTGCCACACTGAAGCGTCTTCTCCTCCTTTCACAGTTGCAGAATGTTTCGACTACTCGCAGACATGTCTATAATGATTTGGACATCTTGCAAGATAAAGCTGAAAAATAAATATGGTCAAGACCAGTTGCTATATTATAACAAATGAGTTTGTGCAACTCTTTATCCGTTTAATGTTAGAATCACATTTAGTCTTCCTTTCTGCCAATTTATTATTCATTCATCTTTTCAAAATCCAATTTATGCAAGTAGTTATAAGGTGTTTGGAGTGTGTTTGAGATGGTTCTTTTTTATATTTTGACGGACTAGAGATTAAGTACACCATCGTGTGTGAATATAAATGCTGGTGTGCTCAATTTGAACACGGGTGCAAAACTTGTGCCTGGTGAAAACCTTACACCTTGGTGCATTTATTGGGAATAAGGTGGCTGGAATAAAATAGGTAATTATTGGTTTAAGTACAATGTTCAATGTAATTTGTTTAGGAATTGAGATTTAATTTAGTGGTAAATGACCGAATCTTGTTTCTATAATATTTCATGTCTGCATTTATCACAAAAAGTGATGATGATATGCACATAACTGTTCTATCGAATTTGAAAATATCAAGAAATATTTCTCTTTGGAAGATTTATATTGATGAGTTCCCTGCTTTGCCTCTAACTAGAAGCTGTTCATGCCAGGTACTATTATGACAATTTCTAAGGATAGAGTGAAACCATCTCCTCTACCAGATAGTTGGAAGCTTGCTGAGATTTTTACCACTGGTATCGTTCTCGGTAGTTACATGGCAATGATGACGGTTATATTCTTTTGGGCTGCATATAAAACAAACTTCTTTCCGGTAAGGGAGCCACCTTCCAGTCTTAAGTTTCTTATATCATCGTTGTATGTCAGTATCTGAGGTACTTAAGTATGTCATGTTTTAAAATTCATCTGATGCTGTGAAGGATAATGCTTGTCACACGCAGTTTGAACAAGAAATTTTAAAAGGAATCTCCTTAACTGGTGGCGGGTCTATACTTCTTAGACCTGGCTAAAATTTCTTACATGGTCTAATTATTGTGTGCTTGCCAATCACTTTTTCTTCTTTAAATATACTATTTTGGCATTAATATCTTGTATGTTACTAATAGTCTAATTAACCAGTGATGATGGAACTCGTACTGATTATTAATTATATTCTATTCTTTTGATATGTAAGAATACCTTTGGGGTAAGTTCACTTGAGAAAACTGCTCACGATGACTTTAAGAAGCTCGCTTCTGCAATATATCTTCAAGTGAGCACTATTAGTCAAGCTCTCATATTCGTCACAAGATCTCGGAGTTGGTCGTTTGTTGAGCGTCCTGGTTTGTTGCTCGTTGCGGCTTTTGCAGTTGCTCAATTGGTGAGACAATTATATTATACTTTTACGTGTCTGGGTACAGAGATGCCCGTAAAAGTTTCTAAGCCTTAAATTTCTGTGACAAGCAGATTGCTACCTTGATTGCGGTTTATGCAAATTGGAATTTTGCTGCAATTGAAGGAATTGGATGGGGATGGGCTGGTGTAATTTGGCTGTACAACATTATCTTCTACTTCCCACTCGACATCATAAAGTTCTTAACCCGATATGCTTTAAGTGGAAGAGCGTGGGATCTTGTTCTTGAAAGAAGGGTAGGGGTTGTTGTCTGATATAAGTGGATCAGACTGTTGATGTGGTTTTCGAATTTGTCTTAATGAAAAAGATTTTTTGTCGCTGCAGATTGCTTTTACTAGGCAAAAGGATTTTGGAAAGGAACAAAGGGAGCTTAAATGGGCACATGCACAGAGAACCCTTCACGGGCTTGAAGTACCTGACACCAAGATGTTTAATGACCGGACCAATTTTACGGAGCTCAATCAAATGGCTGAAGAAGCTAAAAGAAGAGCAGAAATTGCCAGGCAAGTAGCTTGTCTGAAATCAGCAGTTTGAAACTTGTAAAATCTTATCTAACATGTGCTATATCGCACAGTTGAGCGAAGTTCATCTTGTGATCTTTTAAGCTCACTTGATTGATTTGGCTTCTGAAATCTGCACTTTTTGTTATTCGTTTTAGCTTGTAATTTGACAAAATTAGTGGTTTTTAAGTTGCAAATTTATTAATCCACTTCGTTTGCATGCAGGTTGAGGGAACTGCACACACTCAAAGGTCACGTTGAGTCGGTTGTGAGATTAAAGGGCCTTGATATTGACACAATTCAGCAATCTTACACTGTCTAAGAAGAGTATAGTTTACTTGGGCTACCCCGAAACTAGTGAGAAAGTGAGAATTGTCTTTTCCTTGTCCTCAGCTCTTAGGTTGTCTATCTCATGTTTTTTTTTCCTTTGTTTATATAAAATGCTCCATCAAATGTTTATCAGTTGTGTCAGTTGGCAATATGACTAAACTGGAAGGTTAACCTATGCTGTGTTTATACTTCATATATAGATAAAGGTTCTTCCATATATATTACTGCTTATATTTCCCTGTGGCCAGGTATAACTAAGAACAGGGACAACAATTAGGGATCCAGTCCTGTTTATTAGTAAATATGCTAATTCTGTGTCATGATGAAATTTAAATGAATCAACCAAAAAATGTAATAGTGAGTGGGTCTGAATGATGTTTGAACCAGTTTCATAATGTCTGTCCTTTGCAGATGTTATTCACTGTCACTCAATCTCTGTAAATAAATGAGTGAGTTTAAAGCTTTAGAATTCTTTTGGGTCAAGAACCCCAGGACATACCTTGTGAGTGGCCGAATGGGCTATCCCGGGCCTTCACTTTGTTTTATAACAATTACAAACTAAAAAGCCATGGACCAGCTGATATTTGTTTTTTCCAAGACTCATTGTTGTTATTGAATTGCTCTAGGAAAAGCAGCTGCTCATCTATCTATTTATACTAACTACTGTATTAAATACTAAACATTCTTTAGGGTAGTTTGTTAGTAGCCTGGTCGCCGGTAACTTGGTCAATCAATTTCTAACTGTTGTCAAATTGATGATTATCGTTTGATATAATGCTAAAACTTATCACACCAACATTTCATGGTTGCAAAGGAATTGAACACACAATCAATACAGAACTGTATTCACAACCAAGATGCAGAATGCACTTGGAAAAAGATGAATAAATTCAGAAGATGACGAGGGGAGTTGCGATAAATTTGTGTTCATAACTTCATTATCATGCGGCTATGTCCATAACTTAGTGTTAAAACCCAGTATATATAAGAATATTAAATGTTGAATGAGTTTAAAGTTTAATCCACTTAAGAGTATTCACATCCGCTCCCCTATCCTCATCCTCATAATTTTACTAAAAATAGTAAGTTTGTAAATTTATCCCTATAATCTATCTATCATCCAAAAAATTTCATTTTCTAAGTCCCAATCCCCATTTTCATCTCTATATATTATTTTATTACTTCTTTCTCCCACTTTCTTTAAAACTTTAACTATTATTAATATTATTTTATTATTTCTCTCTCCTCCTCTACACATAAATATCATTTAAATATAAAATGGGGATTGGAGAGTAAATCCCCACCGGATAGAGCCTTATTTTTTTTTTACTTAAAATTCATCATTTTCTCAAATTATAGGGATGGGGGAAAAGAATGGGGCAAATTTGGTTAATTTTTTTAATGGCTTATATTTGCGATAATCTCATTAATGGGAATGCTCTAAGGCATTTATAATTCCAAAGAAGACGGATTTTTTAAAATATTAATGGAAGACTGGCTCTCTTTTTCTCGTCGGTGCAAGACTGAAGTTTTATTTACCGATATATTGATGTGACATCTGAAAATTAGTGGTGCACTGATAAGCTGGGAAATTATTAATAATGATGGACAAGATAAGTTTGTAATCAAAGTCCGGTTTGGTCGGATTAAGTATCCAGCCGGCACTAAATCGAAAGTTAAATTAACCCATAATTTCAAATATAATAAAATCACTTGGTTTGGTTTTAGTCAATTCGTATTAACTACTATTTGCGCTATAATTTGATTGATAAATAAAATAATAAAATTATATTTTTTTAGTTAAAATTTTCTTGTATAAAAGCTCATAATTAATAATGTGATGGGTCTCTCTCTCTTTTGGAAGAGTGAAAAAGGGGTTTTGAAAATATAAGCTGCAGTACAAGTATATACTATATATATAAAAGAGTGAAAAATGAGAAAGAATATAAAAAAAATAGATTGTGGGGGCAATGGAAAAAGGTGGCTTAAACTAATAAGGAAAACAAAGCCAACGGGTAGAGCATTCATCATGTGTTGTACACTCCGGAGGATGAAGAGTTGAAATCACAGCAGTAAACATGTATCACATCTTGCAGTTGTTTCGTTTCTCACAGCAATGATGCATTGAGAGAGGATTGTAATACACCACCATAGACGTCAGTTTAGTCCAATTATAAGTTTACTTCAATTAACTGTTTTATTAATATCAACTACACTTAGATATGAGGGTGATTCTGTAGCTCTGATCCGACATGTTGTTAATAGCAGCAAGCTCGTAGATATTGTTGACCGTACCTGCTGTTGAAGTTCAAACTTGATGGAACATGTAAAGTAACAATGGAATTAGATATGATACTTTCCTGGATCATCATCAATTTATCAACACCACGACAAATTGAGGGAGTGTTCCAGCTTAAAAACTAAGTGCCATGGCAGCTGTTGCACATGGAGTATCATAACCACCATTCCAACATCTCTTATTAATCATGTAAATATGTAAAATAGGAAGTATCATCACCTCCGTCCCTGTCAGAGGACTGCAAAGTATGAAGTGAGCACTAGATCCACTCCATGTTGGTATAGCAACCCACATCCAAAACCTTACAAAAAACATCATCTAGCCATCTGTTAACAACTACTGCCCAAGACCATTGAACTCATGCAGCCATGTGATGAGCCCAAAACGAACTATTCTTTCGCCTTTTACTAAAGAATACCGTGTGCTCGTCACTTATAGTGGCATACGCTTATTTTTGGAGGGGCCTTTCTTTTGCTTGGCTCCCTACAATATGAGTTCAAACTTTTTAGGAATTTGTCTTTGAAAATGAGGTGCATGTCCTACCCTGCAAATTTCGGTTCTGTATTCCCACCACTAGCAGCAGAGTATATAATTTTCCCAAGCTTAGTCCCACATTGTAAAATATTACAACACTATCTAATCATAAAGATTAGTTTTCCCAAGCTTAGTACCACATTGAAAAATATTACAAAACTATCTAATCATAAAGATGACAGTTTAACCTTTAATGTTCGTAGAAAGGAGACTTGGTTGGCACACATCCGGATAAGGCCCTCCACTTCGGTGGATCTTATAACCCAATTTTTATTTGCAAATTATCATTTATCTTTAGGACAGTGGTGAGCAGGAAAAAAAAAGGAAAACCGGATCGAAAAATCTTACCGAAAAACGGAAATTAACAAAAAACGAAAAAAAATGTAACTGAACAGATTAAACGGTTTTGTTTTTATAACCGAACCGGAAAATCGAACCGCTTATATATATATAATATTAATTTTAATAATATAATATTATTAAATATTTAATACTTTTGGTTTAAAAAAGGATATAAAATATTTTATTTTCTATACAAAATCTAGTACTACCTTGAGCTGTAATGATCAGAATATGACATTTACTTCTCTGTAGTCTAAACCGAAGTTACCGTTAGTCCAGTTTTAAATTTACATAAAATCACTTTATAATTTTATAATAATACAAAGTGTGTAACTAATTTACATAAATTCTAAACTTAAATTTTTTATGTTATAAACTTTAGGGTCTTAAGCCATTGACTCTGGATATCTAATTTTGCGTATTGAACATTTAATATATTCTTGCCTCATGCTTCACAATAGATCAATCCTACCTCTTTACATATTCACTTTTCATTAATATCACATAATCTCGTTCTAACCAGAATTACATTGGTTATTCAAGTTTGAAACATTTTCTTAAACAATGTGTAAAACATATGTAAACTCTCGGATTTGAAGGACTTGATAGATTAGAAAACAAATTCTTAACCTTAAAATAAGATTAAAATTTAAGAGAAATGAGTGAAGGACCAAAGTTTAGGAAGTTTTGGTTACTAGTCATACGTGCTCAAATCGTTGTACCACATCGCTCATTTTATCAATACAATAAGGAGACAACTGTTTAAAAATAGGACCAAGGACAATTCAGAAACCATCTTTGCGCTTGGGGCAATGATGCAGCTAGTGAGGTATTAACCGAGGCGCGTCAATTGCTGGTTGAAAACTATTTCCAAACCCCCTCTTTGGTCTTGGCTTTGCCTTGTTCCATTGAGAATTTCTGGAAATTCTAAGTTAAAGATTATTCTTAGCTCTATTCTGAAAATTGAAAAATGTTTTTGAACAACGGTTTGAAATCCTGTATTTACAAAAGTTAATCAGTGCAGCATTATCATGTTACAGAAATCATCGTTAATCAGGGGAAGATCGGGTTACGTCATCGGAGATTAATCGGAAGGATTAATCGGTAACAAAATCGGAAGTAAATCAATATTAATATGTAACTATATAAATATATAATTATATATATATAATAATAATAATAATAATAATAATAATAATAATAATAATAATAATTACAAACATGCATGTGAAATGTACAATATTTCAGAACGAATGTCTAAACAAACCGGAAGTAGCAAAACTAAATATTATAATAAAAAGCATAATTTCACACATTCACAAACATTATTTTGGACAGAATCATGACGAGAAAGAAGTGAGTGTGCTACGCTAAAGCCGAGAACACAACCCTCTCGGAAGCAAACCATCCATTCACTCTCAACAATCTATACCTTTTTCCGATTATTATATTATAGTCTAGATATATAAAATATTCATTTTAATCATAATCCTTATTTATATATCTAAATAATGTATAAAAAATATCAGTTATAAGTTACATTTGAAAGACAGTAAACTAACAAGGGCTCCCAACAAGCAAAGGCAAAGCTCAACAACCATCTTTTTTATTGATTTTAGAATTGCAAGAGCCTCTACAATTGTCTTGGCATGAGATAAGATAACTGCAAGAGCCTGTTACATATTCTACAATTTGCTATTAAAACAATAAGTTATCTATTATATCTTTTTAGAAGCCCCAATCCATAGATCGAACACAACCAATCCAATTTTAAAAAGGGCTCCCAACAAGCAAAGGACAAAGCTCAACAACCATCTTTTTTATTGGTTTTAGAATTGGTTTTAGAATTGCAAAGCCTTTTATGTATGTACTCGGTCCACGAATTCACTTTAGAATTTAATTCTGGGACCATGTTGTTACTACTTAAAAATTGTAGAATATGAACCTCTCAAACCAACAACCATCTATTTTTATTATTTTTAGAATTTGCTTACTGCAATTTGCTATAAGAACAATAAGTTATCTGTTATATCTTTTTAGAAACCCCAATCCATAGATCGAACACAACCAATCCAATTTTAAGAAGAGCTCCCAACAAGCAAAGGGCAAAGCTCAACAACCATCTTTTTTATTGGTTTTAGAATTGCAAGAGCCTCTACAATTGTCTTGGCACGAGATAAGACAACTCCAAGAGCCTGTTACATATTCTACAATTTTCAAGTAGTAACAACATGGTCCAGAATCAAATTTTAAAGTGAATTCGTGGACAGAGTACATACATAAAAGGCTCTCATTTATGGTTGTTTTTGTATTTCTTTTTTCTGAATAAAAAAATAAGGAACAACATACGAGCCTTTTATGTATGTACTTGGTCCACGAATTCACTTTAGAATTTGATTCTGGGACCATGTTGTTACTACTTGAAAATTGTAGAATATGAACCACTCAAACCAACAACCATTTTTTTTTATTGTTTTTAGAATTTGCTTACTGCAATTTGCTATAAGAACAATAAGTTATCTGTTATATCTTTTTAGAAGCCCCAATCCATAGATCGAACACAACCAATTTTAAGAAGGGCTCCCAACAAGCAAAGGGCAAAGCTCAACAACCATCTTTTTTATTCGTTTTAGAATTGCAAGAGCCTCTACAATTGTCTTGGCATGAGATAAGACAACTGCAAGAGCCTGTTACATATTCTACAATTTTCAAGTAGTAACAACATGGTCCCAGAATCAAATTCTAAAGTGAATTCGTGGACCGAGTACATACTTCATTTATGGTTGTTTTTGTATTTTTTTTTCTGAATAAAAAAAATAAGGAACAACATACGAGCCTGTAAACCAGACCAGGACTAAAACACTTATTTGGTTTCTGACTAAGCTAATTTTGACATCCTGTATATTTTAGCTGCCCATGGATGCTTTCCAGTATATTAATTAAAATCCCTTCACATATTTTACCTAATTTGGTGTCCGGTTTGGTTGCAGAAATTTGCAGAAATCAAATAGGGCATCTTAAATCACGATGGGCCATAAAAAGCAGCTTACTTAAATAATATTGAATTGAAAATGCATACTTAAGAACTGATCTCCGTCCGTACCTGTCTTGCCGGAAACATAATACCGACCCTCCTGGTTCCCATCTCAACTTGTCACCAGTCTCAACTCCAAAGCTAGAAGATGGTAGAAGAATTTATAAATATATATTTTCTTTCTGAGAAGGCATTCTGCATTTAAAGACTAAGTCAGCAACAGGTCAATACCCTTGATAGCAACACAAATAACTGCCCAGTCCCACTAACTCTTACAAATCTGTTGCAATGAACTGGAAAAAAGGAAAGGTAACATAAATTACTTGACTACAGAGCAGCGATCACTTCCCCCTCCTGTCGGTGGAAGGATAACAGGCTTGTTCTTGGCAAGTGCCATCAAGCACCTGATGAACCTCTCAAACCAACAACCATCTTTTTTTTATTGTTTTTAGAATTTGCTTACTGCAATTTGCTATAAGAACAATAAGTTATCTGTTATATCTTTTTAGAAGCCCAATCCATAGATCGAACACAACCAATCAATTTTAAGAAGGGCTCATAACAAGCAAAGGGCAAAGCTCAACAACCATCTTTTTTATTGGTTTTAGAATTGCAAGAGCCTCTACAATTGTCTTGGCATGAGATAAGACAACTGCAAGAGCCTGTTACATATTCTACAATTTTCAAGTAGTAACAACATGGTCCCAGAATCAAATTTTAAAGTGAATTCGTGGACCAAGTACATACATAAAAGGCTCTCATTTATGGTTGTTTTTGTATTTCTTTTTTCTGAATAAAAAAATAAGGAACAACATACGAGCCTGTAAACCAGACCAGGACTAAAACACTTATTTGGTTTCTGACTAAGCTAATTTTGACATCCTGTATATTTTAGCTGCCCATGGATGCTTTCCAGTATATTAATTGAAATCCCTTCACATATTTTACCTAATTTGGTGTCCGGTTTGGTCGCAGAAATTTGCAGAAATCAAATAGGACATCTTAAATCACGATGGGCCATAAAAAGCAGCTTACTTAAATAATATTGAATTGAAAATGCATACTTAAGAACTGATCTCCGCCCGTACCTGTCTTGCCGGAAACATAATACCGACCCTCCTGGTTCCCATCTCAACTTGTCACCAGTCTCAACTCCAAAGCTAGAAGATGGTAGAAGAATTTATAGATATATATTTTCTTTCTGAGAAGGCATTCTGCATTTAAAGACAGGAAGTCAGCAACAGGTCAATACCCTTGATATCAACACAAACAACTGCCCAGTCCCACTAACTCTTACAAATCTGTTGCAATGAACTGGAAAACAAGGAAAGGTAACATAAATTACTTGACTACAGAGCAGCGATCACTTCCCCCTCCTGTCGGTGGAAGGATAACAGGCTTGTTCTTGGCAAGTGCCATCAAGCACCTGATGAACCTCTCAAACCAACAACCATTTTTTTTTTTATGTTTTTAGAATTTGCTTACTGCAATTTGCTATAAGAACAATGAGTTATCTGTTATATCTTTTTAGAAGCCCCAATCCATAAATCGAACACAACCAATCAATTTTAATATGGGCTCATAACAAGCAAAGGGCAAAGCTCAACAACCATCTTTTTTATTGGTTTTAGAATTGCAAGAGCCTCTACAATTGTCTTGGCATGAGATAAGCCAACTGCAAGAGCCTGTTACATATTCTACAATTTTCAAGTAGCAACAACATGGTCCATGGTCCCAGAATCAAATTTTAAAGTGAATTCGTGGACCGAGTACATACATAAAAGGCTCTCATTTATGGTTGTTTTTGTATTTCTTTTTTCTGAATAAAAAAATAAGGAACAACATACGAGCCTGTAAACCAGACCAGGACTAAAACACTTATTTGGTTTCTGACTAAGCTAATTTTGACATCCTCTATATTTTAGCTGCCCATGGATGCTTTCCAGTATATTAATTGAAATCCCTTCACATATTTTACCTAATTTGGTGTCCGGTTTGGTCGCAGAAATTTGCAGAAATCAAATAGGACATCTTAAATCACGATGGGCCATAAAAAGCAGCTTACTTAAATAATATTGAATTGAAAATGCATACTTAAGAACTGATCTCCGTCCGTACCTGTCTTGCCGGAAACATAATACCGACCCTCCAGGTTCCCATCTCAACTTGTCACCAGTCTCAACTCCAAAGCTAGAAGATGGTAGAGGAATTTATAAATATATATTTTCTTTCTGAGAAGGCATTCTGCATTTAAAGACAGTAAGTCAGCAACAGGTCAATACCCTTGATATCAACACAAACAACTGCCCAGTCCCACTAACTCTTACAAATCTGTTGCAATGAATTGGAAAACAAGGAAAGGTAACATAAATTACTTGACTACAGAGCAGCGATCACTTCCCCCTCCTGTCGGTGGAAGGATAACAGGCTTGTTCTTGGCAAGTGCCATCAAGCACCTGATGAACCTCTCAAACCAACAACCATCTTTTTTTTATTGTTTTTAGAATTTGCTTACTGCAATTTGCTATAAGAACAATAAGTTATCTGTTATATCTTTTTAGAAGCCCCAATCCATAGATTGAACACAACCAATCCAATTTTAAGAAGGGCTCCCAACAAGCAAAGGGCAAAGCTCAACAACCATCTTTTTTATTGGTTTTAGAATTGCAAGAAATCCATAGATCGAACACAACCAATCCAATTTTAAGAAGGGCTCCCAACAAGCAAAGGGCAAAACTCAACAACCATCTTTTTTATTGGTTTTAGAATTGCAAGAGCCTCTACAATTGTCTTGGCACGAGATAAGACAACTCCAAGAGCCTGTTACATATTCTACAATTTTCAAGTAGTAACAACATGGTCCCAGAATCAAATTTTTCTAAAGTGAATTCGTGGACCGAGTACATACATAAAAGGCTCTCATTTATGGTTGTTTTTGTATTTCTTTTTTCTGAATAAAAAAATAAGGAACAACATACGAGCCTGTAAACCAGACCAGGACTAAAACACTTATTTGGTTTCTGACTAAGCTAATTTTGACATCCTGTATATTTTAGCTGCCCATGGATGCTTTCCAGTATATTAATTGAAATCCCTTCACATATTTTACCTAATTTGGTGTCCGGTTTGGTCGCAGAAATTTGCAGAAATTAAATAGGACATCTTAAATCACGATGGGCCATAAAAAGCAGCTTACTTAAATAATATTGAATTGAAAATGCATACTTAAGAACTGATCTCCGTCCGTACCTGTCTTGCCGGAAACATAATACCGACCCTCCTGGTTCCCATTCAACTTGTCACCAGTCTCAACTCCAAAGCTAGAAGATGGTAGAAGAATTTATAAATATATATTTTCTTTCTGAGAAGGCATTCTGCATTTAAAGACAGTAAGTCAGCAACAGGTCAATACCCTTGATATCAACACAAACAACTGCCCAGTCCCACTAACTCTTACAAATCTGTTGCAATGAATTGGAAAACAAGGAAAGGTAACATAAATTACTTGACTACAGAGCAGCGATCACTTCCCCCTCCTGTCGGTGGAAGGATAACAGGCTTGTTCTTGGCAAGTGCCATCAAGCACCTGATGAACCTCTCAAACCAACAACCATCTTTTTTTTATTGTTTTTAGAATTTGCTTACTGCAATTTGCTATAAGAACAATAAGTTATCTGTTATATCTTTTTAGAAGCCCCAATCCATAGATTGAACACAACCAATCCAATTTTAAGAAGGGCTCCCAACAAGCAAAGGGCAAAGCTCAACAACCATCTTTTTTATTGGTTTTAGAATTGCAAGAAATCCATAGATCGAACACAACCAATCCAATTTTAAGAAGGGCTCCCAACAAGCAAAGGGCAAAACTCAACAACCATCTTTTTTATTGGTTTTAGAATTGCAAGAGCCTCTACAATTGTCTTGGCATGAGATAAGACAACTCCAAGAGCCTGTTACATATTCTACAATTTTCAAGTAGTAACAACATGGTCCCAGAATCAAATTTTTCTAAAGTGAATTCGTGGACCGAGTACATACATAAAAGGCTCTCATTTATGGTTGTTTTTGTATTTCTTTTTTCTGAATAAAAAAATAAGGAACAACATACGAGCCTGTAAACCAGACCAGGACTAAAACACTTATTTGGTTTCTGACTAAGCTAATTTTGACATCCTGTATATTTTAGCTGCCCATGGATGCTTTCCAGTATATTAATTGAAATCCCTTCACATATTTTACCTAATTTGGTGTCCGGTTTGGTCGCAGAAATTTGCAGAAATCAAATAGGACATCTTAAATCACGATGGGCCATAAAAAGCAGCTTACTTAAATAATATTGAATTGAAAATGCATACTTAAGAACTGATCTCCGTCCGTACCTGTCTTGCCGGAAACATAATACCGACCCTCCTGGTTCCCATCTCAACTTGTCACCAGTCTCAACTCCAAAGCTAGAAGATGGTAGAAGAATTTATAAATATATATTTTCTTTCTGAGAAGGCATTCTGCATTTAAAGACAGTAAGTCAGCAACAGGTCAATACCCTTGATATCAACACAAACAACTGCCCAGTCCCACTAACTCTTACAAATCTGTTGCAATGAACTGGAAAACAAGGAAAGGGAACATAAATTACTTGACTACTATAAAAAAAATGTAAGAAAAGCTCCATTTATCTTTCATTTTTGAGTTTTGATGCCAAATAAAGTATTTGTATTTTTTTGTATAGATCAGACTCGCGATTGCACACTATCCTGCAAGTCAAAGGCAAGCAGCAACGAATCGTACCTGCACATTTTTTGCTGTCCAAGAGCATCAACTTGTTGGAGATGGTAGTGAAGCACAGATTCTGGATATAATCAGAACCGACCAATCTATCTTCAGTGTCGGAGACTTCTGGAACGCAACTCCAACACATGCCTAGAACAGAGATTGTTTTGTCATACAATGTCACGACAAATTCTATAGTAGCTCCCAAAATTCTGGACCTATTGTGGTCCGACAAACCGAGAAAGTCCCCTTGACTGCATTTCTGATAGCCTTGTCTTGTAACCTTTGTTCCCTACAGCTAAATACGCATATAAATATTTTGATAAGCACGAGCCTAATGATAATTTTTCCGGGAATGCAAGAGACTGAAATGTTGATACCCGTAGGATCCAAAATTAAACACAACCCTAGCTTAGATTCTTTGTACGCGATACTCACCGCATCGCTTAGTGCGAAAAGCAGGCAAGGGAAAAGCAGTTTAAAATAAGAAAGGGCAGCACAGTTATTTTTCAGGGCTTCCGCCCTCCCTATCCTTGCGCTAGGGGCAGTGACGCAGCTAGTGAAGTTACTAACTGAGGCACGTCAATTGCTGGTTGAAAACTATTTCCAAACCCCCTCTTTGGCCATATGCCATTGAGAATTTTTGGAAGGGCTCCCTTTAATCCAGGGTGAATTCCCATAACTCTAGTGTAAAATATTTCATTGTTCATTAAATCTGGGGAACAAACAAAACAGATTGAAGTTTAAAGACTTGAATCAGAATCGCATTGACCAAAAGAGTTTGACCATAGAACCAAAAATGAAAATTATGAAGCTTAGATGTCTCCGCCAGCACCTAAAATCAATTGAGTATTCTGCTCTAGACTAAATATATGCAGGATACTTTAGTACAGAATGTATCAACTCTGAGTGGGACTCGTTGGAAATTATGATAAAAGTTAAAACACGGGACAAAGGGGGCTCATAAAATAGAAGAGAATACAAATTACTAAATGTGTGTGTACAAGCTGAAACGGATTGAAAACTGGTCTTTGTGCTAGTGCTTTATTGAGTTTTACATGATGCAATCGCAAAAGTTGCCATGAAAGTTTTTAAAAAACAATTTTTAAAAAAATTTAGCAGCATCCATGACAGTATAACCATGTTCATCTAGGTAATCAACAAAGTTAAAACAGCAGATTTTGTAAAATAAACTTTTACTTCGAGTGTGCAATTAATAGTTAATTACTATTTGGGACAAAAAAAAACAAATCAATAATGAAGATGTCAAAGTCCAGCAGATTACATTTTAGTTCAATAGGCAGACCATGTGTTTGCAACAAAGTTGCTTGTCCCCCATCGATGTCTAAATAAAATGTCTGGTTAAACTGTTGTATAAAAGAAGAGCTGGCCCATTGTTTAAGGCATACCTTTCTCGGCCTTTTGTCTAAGATCAAGTGTAGTATCTGTTCTTATCAGTTTAATATCTGATATGTGGGCCATTGGTTTACATGATATTAAATTAATTTTTTAAGGGGAAGGCCCATCACAATAGCTCGCTATTGGGGTCTTCAAGAGTAGCCCAAGTTTTGCACTACTGCTTAGGCCTGTCTCATGCCACCAAAACATAGTTCAATTTTATCAAGACAATTCACGTTCAAACATTCTGACCATTGACAGTCATGTTTTCTCACAACAAAGTTGCATAATACCGAAAATTTAATTATTATGGGATTAATACAAAACATTTAATTATTATAATTCGAACATGTTTTTTTGCAACCCTAGTGACAGCAAAATTGCATAATATCCAAACATCTAATTATTATGGGTTTAATACAAAACATCTAATTATTATAGGATACCTGCGAATGTTTCAGCCAAATTCAAGCAGAACTATAGAGCGACCATTTCTAGACACTCCCAAGGAAAAAAGCCATGCCGTCACTCTGATAATTTAATCGCTCCTGGATCAGTTGTAATAACCTAATAAATGCAATATTTTACATTAAGAACCCGTCGGATCCATATGAATGGTACGATGTCATGAAGGAATTGTATTTAATGACGAGCACAACATAAAGAAAAGTCTCACCACAACATCAAACAAGTTAAAAAAATATAAGCAGTGGTGGCTAGCTTAGAAGTTAAGAACAATCCCATAGGAAAGCAACGCCGCTCAGCTTTGCTATCCATAACATCTAATTCCACGAGACGTTGCATGAGCACAATTATAGATTCAAAGCCTTCATGCTAGCATGCTTTATTAAAAGTATCTCACATATTGGCTAAGGATAGAGATAACATGTTCTTCAAAGACTAACAGTTTCAGTACATAACTTGTCCCTCCGGGGACATACGATAAAATTGGAACGATACAGAGAAGATTAGCATGGCCCCTGCGCAAATTAATTAAAGGGGGTAGTAATAAGTCATATAAAATAAATATATTTATGTTATAATCCCTCTATGATGTATTTTAGTACAATTTTTTTAGGGATTAAATGATGACACGCACAAATCGAGAAATGGTCCAATTTTTTTTTTACGAAATCAAATGGACCACAATTTTGTTTCAAAAAAGCTCTGCCCAAAACTCTTTTTGTTCAAATCTAGCCATGCAATCAGGGGTGGAGGAAACCGACTGCGAGTCTTAGATGACCCGGAATATATATTTTAAAAATATTCCATAAAAATAGGTATAAAAACACAAAATATTTGTTGAATTGTAAACTATTACCTAAGATACGACAATCCGAAAACGAGTACCCTACTTCAAGATTTTCTTAATGGTTGAATGGCCATTGGATGCACTAACTTCTTATGAACTTGTACTAGTTTGACATTTTAATTTATTCAGTAAGAGCTAATGAATATTATTGGAATACAACTCGATCATAATTTAATACCTATTACTAGTTATATTACAGGTTTAATAAAGTTTTAGAGATTATGTATATTATTATAATACTAAAAGGAACTGGTTCTACGCAACAGCCTACTCTAGTTACAAAGTGACTCAGCATCAGCCCCCTCACCCATTCTCTTACAAAGTAACTCATGCACTCGCCCATTCTTTAACCGCACAATATACTACTTTAGTCCTTTATTTTTAAAAATCGAGTAAACGGCGTGGTGTTTTAATTCTCATATCAAATATAATAAATGGGCCATTTTTCCAAGGGCGAATTTGTAAACATGCAATAATGTACCACACCCTCTTGAACCTAACCATAAAATCACCTTCATTTTTTTCTAAGTGCGCGACTGGAAATGAAGCGATCAAAAGGTTTGTACTTGCACAAGTTGAGGTTTCCATCCTGGATTCCTCAAGCCCGCTCCGATACAATTTGCTTGTGAACTTAAGTTTCGAGATAACCCAAAAGCTATACTGTCTATCTAATTAAGCTGTTATTGAAATCAATGAGCTAAATCTGTCGCAATCACCGGGATAACATGAACAAGAAAGGATTAAATTTGTACCAATTAACAGAATATTGTAAACAAGAAAAAGTAAACAGAATTTAATAGACTTGTACATTTATAGATTACATTTGCATACTTCATAGACATGTGAAATGCATACCTGTTCCGCATAGACACATGGAACCACTTAATGGAGGAGGCGACCTTTCCTAATGCCGGAACCTAGGAAGCACCGACACTGATACGGCGACACGGGACACGGGATACGGGGATTCGTCAATTATCAAAGTGTCCTGGATACGGGACACGGCAAAAAAAAGTAAAAAAAATATAAAAAATAAAAGATTTGTATATGTCAAATATGGATTCCTTGCCTAATGAAATGGCAGTCCAGAAGAATAAAACATTCTTGAAATTTCAGCAGTCTGTTCTCTGGCTTCATTATTAAAAGCTTCTCCAAAGCAGATGCCCTCCTCTTTCTTGTTTCCAATCCACAGCCCAACATTGTAGAAGACAGAGAGACATAACATTAGGGTTGATATAAGATGGTTTGGGCTTTTAAAAACTAATTTTGGGCTTTTTAAAGATGATTTTGGGCTTTTTTATATGGGCTGGGTCGGTGGGCCGTGTCGGTCGCGTGTCGAACCCGTGTCGATCACCTTTTTCTGTCGACACGCGTGTCGGACACGCACTCAGCCGTGCCGGTGCCGTGTAGCCGTGTAGCCGTGTCGCCGTGTCGGCCGTGTCGGACACGCATACGGCATCCTTTTTGGAGTGTCGGTGCTTCCTAGGCCGGAACCGACACAATCCTTGTTTCCTTTTTCAACCAGCCAAGGTCTCAACTCCAAAAAGTTGAACACTGATGGAGAATAAAATAGTATTTTAAGAAGTGTCACTGCAGACCAACGAAGTGTTTGCGATTTAGCTAACTTTGCCCTTACCAGATTCATGTCCACTTGTGTTTTTCGCCATAACTTTGTTCTTTAAAATTTCGTACACGTAATAAATTGCTTCCTTGCCGCTGTATTACATCAAATATACATTATTAATCATTTTTATTCAAATCATGTTATGTAAAGCAGAGTTTTGCAGAACAGATTATATGGCAGGTACTTGCAGAAGGAAAGAGTAAGGGCAGATTGCAGGCACTTTACGCTCTGTCACCATCCTTTTCTAAAATGACCGTATAGGCGTTAAAGTGAACTACAGCTTGTCACAAGTTAACAGACTACACAAAGAAAGCGAGCATGATAGTTTCCCATGCGTGCAATCAATACATCATGCACAGGAATTCGACCTTGCAATAAAAAACTCTAGAATCACCAATCCACATATCCCACGTCTATATTCCTATCGCTGAACAGATTAACAACTATTTACCCACCTGGTTGGGAACTGTATTTAGAATTACACAATCCCCTCTTACAAGGCTTTCTGACCTCCAAGGCTCTGAGTCTTTTTTATGGCGCCCTATAAGACTACTAGTTATTTTGGTTGTCAACGGAAAAAGGACACGTGGGGAGTACATTGGATTCATGTTGTCAATTATTCACATACAGAAGGCCGGAGTCCTGGTTTGTTAAGGTTTACAAGAGAGCACACAAAACTATGTAAGCCAGAGAGAACGTATATAGAGATCCAAGAATAATCATACAATACCTTTGCATCTTCTGAATTCTGATTTTTTTAATTTTTACCAGGAAGTTCTAAAATTAAGATTCAGTTCTGATGCTACTTTCAGGGGCAGAAAATTTACCTTTCCAGTTCAACGAACACAGTTACTCTGTGATCACTCACGACTGTCATCCAAAAAGCAATTCAACTCACTGGCCACAAACTGTAAATATGTGCCCAAAGATACAAGAAATTAGTTTGGACAATTAAATATTCCGCGTTTTGCATTTAAAAATAACAGACGAAATTTTAAAATAAATAAATTGTCAATCAGATGTGCCAGCTATACATCAAACTGAAGTGAAAATACATTCTCACATCTCTGCATTATTCTTAACAAGTAAAAGGAACTTGTTCTAGGAAACAGCCTACTCTAGTTAGAAAGTAACTCAGCATCAGCACCTCACCCATTCTCTTACAAAGTAACTCATGCAGTCGCCCATTCTTTAACCACACAATATACTACTTTAGTCCTTTATTTTTAAAAATCGAGCAAACGGCGTGGTTTTTTAATTCTCAAATCAAATATAATAAATGGGCCATTTTTACAAGTACGAATCTATAAACATGCAATAATGTACCACACCCTATTGAACCTAGCCATGAAATCGCCTTCTTTTTTTCTAAGTGCGCGACAGGAAATAAAGCGATCAAAAGGTTTCTACTTGCACAAGTTGAAGTTTCCATCCTGGATTCCTAAGTCCGCTTTGATACGATTTGCTTGTGAACTTAAGTTTCGAGATAAATCAAAAGCTTCTGTCTAATTAAGCTGCTAGTGAAATCAGTGAGATAAATCTGTAGCAATCACCAGGATTACATGAACAAGAAAGGATTAAATTTGTACCAATTAACAGAATATTGCAAACAAGAAAAAGTAACAGAATTTGTATACTTCATAGACATGTGAAATGCATACCTGTTCCTCAGACACATGGAACCACTTAATGGAGGAGGTGACCTTCCTGAATGCCGGATCCGACACAATCCTGTTTACTTGTTCAACCTGCCCAGGTATCAACACCAAATAGTTGAACACATAAGGAGAATAAAATAGTATCTTAGGAAGTGCCACTGCAGACCAACGAAACGTTTGCGATTTAACTAAATTTGCCCTTACCAGATTCATGTCCACTTGTGTTCTTTAAACTTTCGTACACGTAATGAATTGCTTCCTTGCCGCTGTATTGAATCGAATACACATCATCAATCATTTTTATTCAAATTATATTAGGTAAAGCAGAGTTTTGCTTAACAGATTATATAGGCTGCATATGGCAGGTACTTGCAGAAGGAAAAAGTCAAGGGCAGATTACAGGCACTTAACGCTCTGTCACGATCCATTTCTATATAACTAGGGAATACTTATTGTATTTAAGGTTCCTCGTTACGTTCTGAATTAGTAATTACAATTTCTAATTCAGTGAAGAAAAGAAAACTTAATACCTACTATTAAGTTCCGAAACCTCTACGAATTTGCATACCAAGATTGCAGGCCAGGTCGGACACGCAACAAACGAACGAAAGAAACCAAGCTACATCTGTAAAGTACTTAAACTATCATCATTCATGCAATCAACCGATGAAAAGGATATACAAAAATCTTAAATTTGAAGTTCTTTAATAAACACATTCTAGAATTGACATGCTTCTCCCTTTAAGAATGAAACTAGATTATTGAGATGTGTAAGAATCAGATTTGATTTTGTTTGATTAAAATATCAGACAAGTCGACAACCAAAACATATATTATGCAACTACATGAAAATGGAATAGAAGTAGAGCCGGCAATTATACAGCATTAAAACGACACGATATTTTTGTGTTTGTGTGTACCACTGTACCTTTTCGGTACACGAGCAAGAAATTATACAGGTAAATTTAGAGTCGATTTTGGGTTTACCGCTAAGGCACACGTGACACGACACTAAACAAAAATACACCAAATAATAAATATTTAATAAATATATTAAAATTATATAAATACATATCACAACACAAAAATACATATTTTATATATAATTTTTAATAAACAAATAGCAAATTGTTTCAAACTTAAGTTTAACATGATTTGACTACACCCGACTCGTTATGACTTAAATTTAAGTTTAACATGATTTGACTACACCTGACTTGTTACTTGTTATGACTTATTGAATAAAACTCAACTAGTAATATTTAACTGAAAATTTAATATATAAATACTTTTATTTATTAATTTTATATTATATTTTTATTTAGAATTACATGGAATACAACACGAAAAGTGCACGAAACAACGGTACAATTTGGCATTCATATACACGAAACGCAGAAGTACACAACACTAAAGTATAAGAAACCTACGAATTGCCAGGTCAAGATACAGGCACTTCACAAATGATTTTCACTTTGATTTTTGACTAATAATATCCAAAAAAAACAAGATTTGCAATTGAACCGAGTGCATTTATTTTCTTATACCATTTATTTTCTTATTTTATTATACCGAGACATTATTTTTAATTTTTTTGTAACTTTATAAACAGAATGCGGTACTTTTTTGGGATGCACAATTCAAAATATCCATCATTTCTTTCTAAAATTTACTTGTTTCGAGAATTACTCTAGGAAGGATTAATACCTGAAGAACATATTGTTTGAGAACTGAAGTAACAACCGCTTGGTC
Organism: Apium graveolens; assembly: GCF_009905375.1. Lineage (NCBI taxonomy): Eukaryota > Viridiplantae > Streptophyta > Magnoliopsida > Apiales > Apiaceae > Apium > Apium graveolens. Next base: position 30,323,640 of record NC_133655.1, on the reverse strand, counting down.
AAAAACTTTTAGTAGAAATCCCTGTGTCATTCACAACACCACATGAGATCCATTGTATTATTATGTTAATACATTTAAATTAGCAAACACTTCCCAGTAGAAGAATTAATTTTCGTAAAAAATGAAGCAAATGTGTATCCTAAGACTGTGATGCTTTAATATTTCATACTTATGCTTTTTTGATTATTTTTGGTGATAACCATTTGTCAAATAGGGGTACCCTGAGTATTAGTGATAAGTGATTACCACTAAAGGAATGTGTATCCCCATCCGTATCTTTGGCCAAATTTTCAAAAGGGGTATTTTCGTTTACTTTTAAAAAATCGGAATTTTAGCCATCACACTACACTGGTGGGCGGATCTAGAACTGTTATTTAGTGAGGACACCCAATAAATTTTGGAAAAACACACATACGTTAAAATTTTTGTGAGGGCACCTTCCTAATTTTTTTTTAAAAATGGTAAAAAAAACGGGTTAAATATCAAAGTGGTCACTCAGCTGAAAGGCCATATATCAGTTTCATCATCAAATTTAACGGGGTATCATTTGAATCACTAAAATCGTAATAAATATCAAACAGATACCTCAAAATAGGTGCTCGAGAATTAAAAATTCTTTTTATGGAGTTCTATACATTTTTATTGAATCATATTACAACCAAATGAAAATTTATGAGTTCCTAGTATTTTAGATGATATAATGAGATTTTTAAAATTTTATCTACTAATTATTGTTATTTAAATGAAAAATATCACTACAAAAATAAAAATAAATAGTAGATCAATTTTTAAAAATCTCACTATATTATCAAAAATACTAGAATTCATACATTTTAATCTGGTTGTAATGTAATTCTAAAACTTTATAAAATAGTTTTTAATTTTCAAACACACATATTTTGAGGTATTCGTTTGATATTTATTAATTTATTATCAGTTTAGTGATTCAAATGATACGCCGTTAAGTTTGATGATGAAACTGATATATGGCTTTCACTTGAGTGGTCATTTTGATATTTAACCCCATTAACTTATGTTGTTTCGGGAGACCAGTTGTCCCTTACTAAATCCTGCGGTCATCACCCTAAGGCTACTCCTTCAACATGAATTGTTAAAATTACCAAAAAAAACATGAATTGACCATGTTAGTATACTCCAAAACCATTAAAACAATTAATATATTAAAAAAAAGACATACTATACTAGACCGTGTTCTTATGTACCAAAAAGCATCTATTCTTATGATCTAAACACCATTTGGACAGTGAAATAGGAGATGGAATAGAACTATAAACATATATTTCTACTGCCTGCATATATTTGCATAAAACAAGGAAACATAATCTAAACAACTGAAACATGTTAATATGTATAAAAGAACATATCGGACAAAAAAGTTACTAGCCGGAAGTTGCATTGATCGACTGCATGAAAAGACATCGACCCCCCTCCCCTTTCATCTTCTACTTTCCTTTTTGTATGAGTTTTGAGAATCCCAGAAAACCCTCGCTCGTAAATAAATGATAATGATATACTTCTACTAAACAAACACTGCCTTGTGTGAGTGGACGATGAACAGAAAGTAGGTTACATGCTTAAAAATGTCTTGGAAATCGTGATGCTTATCTCCGTGTTCACTCGTACGTGTAATGTGAAAGAGCTACGGCTCTTCTGTTTCCTTTTCAGGCACACTTGTCGAGGAGGTCGGGGATTTGTACAAAACTCCGTGTTTTTATTATAAAATGAACTGTCTTTCTAAGTTTGTGCATGATAAGAATAAAATTTTATGAATTTGATGAATTTTTATTGGTGCAGTTGTTGTAAATGAGAGTTTCATCAATATTAATCGGAAGAATATAAAAAATATTTTTAATTTTATATTTATATAATGATCAATATGTCATATATTTGTTTAAAGAAAGAAATTAGAATGATATTAAATAATATTTACACATTTGACATGCGTTATGCGTTATGTACTAATTATTGAGTTATAATATTAATTATATTTTAATTCACACTTTTAAATTAATTATAATATGTTATTTTTATATTTTAAGTTAGAAAATAAATATATTAGATTACTTGTTAATTCTTACCAATACTTTATATTAGACTTTGACATGATATTGTGTGAAATTATAAAATATTGAATTAAATTTATAAAAACGTAAAAAAAATATTTTTTTAATTAATTTCCGCCTAAACTAGACAGGACCGATTTTTGACCGCCTAGCACGCCTAATCCCGATTTTGATCCAATTTTTTGAAAAAACGCCTAAATCACCGCCTAGATCCGAGTCGGAGCGTTTTACCACCGCTTAGCGCCTAGGCGCCGCCTAAACCGATTTTTAGAAGACTTATATTTATGATTAGAGAATCAATCAAAATATAGTTAGTACGTATTGTGTGTTCTTGACCACGTATTATAAAATCGGTAAAACGAAATCTAACAAAACTGGTATAGTTGCATTTAACATAACAAAAATGGTTCAGCTAGTTTTTTTCCCTTGTTAGCTAATCAATTCAAGCGATGTTCAGTACATTCGAGATATTCTCCAGAACGTCATTTCAGACGGCATTTCGTACTGTAATCTTGTATGTTATTTAGGGATATGATGATGGTTTTAGTTTGATTTTTTTATAATTTGAATCATAATTTTTATATTTTGATGAGATAATTATTTTTATTTAGTTTAACTAAGAAAGATAGTCACACGAAAATTTCTTGTAATATATAAAAATATGTAAATAATTATTTTTCCTAAAATTTACCTACAATAATTTTAATAAAGTTTCATGCTTCGCAAATCTTTTAATAATTGTTAAATGTTATAAATATAAATAATAAAGTAAATATATATATAAAAATCTTAGGTTAATAATTTTGAAAGAAAAAAAACTACATCAGTATATCTAAAGTTTATTAATTTATATTTAAATTTAAATTATTATCATTATCATAATTTTTTAATATTATATTGTGTATTATATAAATTATTTTATTATCTTAATAGTTCTTACTCTTATCTTATTTCAAAATTGGTAGTCCTCTCTCTAATAATTTTTTCAGCTAACACCCTCAAACAATTAAAAAAAAAAGTAAATTTAAGAGACAAAAAGTAATATAAATAATTTGCTAGATAAATATACATGGTCAAGTCATTTAACGTTCGATCAAATTATGCCAACTTAGAACATTGCTTCATTACTTACATATACTCCAGTTATAGACCCATGAATTGTCCATTATTTAACTTTGATACATATAAGAACGCTAAAAAACACATAGGAAGCCAGGTCAAATATTAAAGTTATTCAGGTATTTTATTGAGGTATTATATTTGCTTCTGACTTTAGTACCCAGGGTAAATTGGACCGGTATCATTCAACTATATCTTCACCCATGTTGCATTCATCCGATTAATCGCCCCAGACTTCAAAGTGAGAAATGCATACAGAGATTTTCCCCATTGTTTATCGCCTATCAACTACTAATGCCTCTATAACTGTGGGATGTTTGTAGAGAGAAATCAGATTCTTGTATTATAAATGCCTCCCCTATGCATCAATGGAATAATTGTATAAATGCCAAAGTTGCTAGCAGTAAAATCTAGATAAAAGATGAAAACAGATTTCGTTAAGAATAGATTTTCGTATATAATCATGAAATGTTATTGATTTCATGAGACATGTCAATGGAGTATATGATTTCATCAAATGTTATTGAGTATGGTTCAAGAGGTCGAACCATTCATTTTCTTTTGTTATGAGCCTCCACGTTATCTTATGTTCTGGTGGATGAAAATCAAGGTAAGTTTCTTGTAATTTGATCACCCTCCGTTTGCATCTCAATGAATTTTATCTTGCTGAAACCTGCTGATAAATATTTTTTTAAGCTACGGAGTCCGTTATTTTATTAATTTTCCAAAGCAGCCCTTAGCAACCCATATGCCTCAGATATATATTTTTTAATGTCTCTATCAAGCTCATAGGAAGCAGATTTTGTAATAACCCCAATTTTTGAGAAATTTTTGAAACCCTTATGAATAGTGTTTTTGCTGAATGAGAAAACTTTTCATGCCACACTATGTAGGGGTTCTGTTATTGATATTCCGAGATTTTATTAGTACTTTATATGGGATATAAGTGTATGTAAAGATCGTCAGAATCCAAATCCGAACACTTTGATTTTTCCCGGAAATCCACTAGATACGGAGAGAATTGAGTATAAGGTAACAGGATAAAAAGGATTTAAATTAAAGGATTATAGGAGAGGATCATAAAAGGAATATAATATATTGAGAAAGGTTAAGGGAACCTAAGTAATAAGATCCCGGGTATGATCCCTCAAACGATAAACGAAAACGAAAGTTAAGCGAACCGTATAACAGATCAGCGGTCATTAGGCAAACAATTAGGAAGTTAAGCAAAGGGATTAGAGGAAGTGATGTCACCCAACCAATGAGAAGAGGACAAGGAAGGGAGGATGACATAGCAATGTGATGTAAGCATGACATAGGGAAGGAGGAGGTGTGGTTGGTTTATAACCACACAAATATAAGGTTATTAAGGTAATTAACCAAAAACAAAACAAAAAACAACCAAGCTAAGCCAAACAAATCAAAAAACACAAAATCATTTCATTCTCATCATCTTGCTCTCGGCTTTTCATCTTTTTCAAGGGCAAGAATTTCAAAAATCAAGTTCCAAGCATTGTTAAATCACAAGGTAATTATCTAAGCTTCCTTGTACATAGATATGGATATGCTATAAGTTTAAGCTCCTAATTCCTTCACAATCTCTTCCAATAAATCAAGGAAGAAGATGGTGAATAGTAACCTTCAAGAAATAACTTTAGTTTTCTTGAATTTTTATGAAAGATTAAGGTTATACAAGCAAGGATCAAGGTTCTTTTAGGCATTCAAAGCTCTTGGGTTGTGTTAGGAAGCTTCAAGGAGGTATAAACAACTTTCACCTTTAACTTATAGTTTGAACTTTGAGTTTTGATGAGTTTATGGATGGATTAATGTATATAGAAATATCCATGTATGTATAGCAAGATCCATGTATGTTAGATAGTTTGGTTGGATTTGTGGTGATTTTGGATATGAATCTTGGTTAATGGTTAATGAATCTTAAGTTATGGTTAGTAGATCATGTTTGCGGTTGAATAAGTTGGAAAACCTTGAGATTATGGACTGACTTTGCCTTGATATAAGTTGTGTTTGATGTATTGATGATGGTTGGGTGGTTTGTAGTGAATTGGTAAAGAATTGGAGTGGTATAAATATTGGTAATCGCGTAAACATAGCCGTCGTAACGTCCGATTTTCTTTAGACTGTTTTGTGCATAACATCAGGACCCGAGGACCCCCTGCTAGATTATGACCACTGCCATGTTTAGATAGCTCATGTTACGAGCTTCGTTTTGATATGTAGTTCGTTCGATTCCGATGCACGGTTTAGGAGAAACGACCGTTTTAAGTAACGGCGTTTCGCGAACGAAACTTTTCCCCTCGCCTTACTTTGAAACATAGGTTAAAGACCAAAAAGGGTTAATTAATGTATGAAACATTTATGGTAAGTCTGTTAGGCAGTTGGTAAGACACTCGCGAAGGAATCGCATTAAAACTCGTAAAGGTTAAATTATTAAAAATGGTGGAGCCGAGGGTACTCGAGTGACTTAAGAGAATCAGTAAGCGCAGAATAAGCGTTAGAGTCTAAGTTAGTTAAAGTATAGATTTACAAGTGACTTTGGTTTAATTCCAACTTACTTGTTGTTTATAGGTTACCAGACTCGTCCCGAGCCATTCGTAACCCCCCAGTCGCTCAGGCAAGTATTCTATCCGTTATACTGTTGTTGTGATGTATACACTTGTATATGCATTATCTTGCGATAGATGCATGTTGGTTATTTAGCAAATTCTTGCGATATATTGTAGCATGTGATATGGTATATATGCATGCCTGTTTCATATTCTTGAAATATATATCTGTTGGTTCAGTTGATAATACCTATGCTAGAGGATATCGGTAATTTGCATATACCCTTAGTATAGGGACCCAAAGGTGAAAATATTTTCTAAAACCGGGAGTCGAGGATCCCGAGTAGATTTTATATATATGGATATAAATATATATATATATATATATACTTATATATATATATGTTCATAGTTTTCAAAACTATTAATCGAATAAGGTTTATTCGATAACTTTAAACTTTATTTATTATTGAATATTATTTCGAATATTATTCGAAGGCGTATGACTCCTTTATATTAAATGAATATTATTTTGAATATTCATTCGAGGACTTATGACTCCTTTTATTTATTTATCTGAATATTATTTGAATATTCATTCGAGGGCTTATGACTCAGTTTATATTATTTAATGAATATTATTTGAATATTCATTTGAGGATCTATGACTCCGATTATTTGCTGAGATATATTCTTTATTTTATTAAAGAATAAGGTGTAAATAATCAAACTTATTTTCGATTATTCAAATAAAGATAATACTTTCATATAAGTATATCTTTGGTTATTTAATACTCGTTTCAAGTATAAATTTTAATACTTCTACTTCAATTATTTTTATAAAGACTATTCTTTATGGGAATATTATTTAATTAATAATATTCAGATATTTTCTAATATTCTGGGGACTGATTTACTTCATTAAATCAGCCTTACTCCAAACACTCTTTAAAGTGTTTTCGAGTCTTCAAAATGATTTTTAAAAGTCAGAGCGGATCCCAAAACTCATTTTTATATTTAAGATCTTCCTTTTTAAAGGGGATTTAAATACTCGCTCAAAACCTGGGGAATCCGGCTCTGTGGTGTATTTTATATTCGCAACGAGGTTGCAGATTTGGTAAATGAATTGATTACTTGCCCAACGTTCGGGAAGTAAGCCCATCTCATTGAGTCGGCATAAGCGACAGGCCGGGGTACGGTCTATTATTGTGTAAGTGGCTGGGTGGCAGTCCATCAACGCGTGAGGGGCCGGGGTACGGTCTAGCGCAAGGTCCTAATGCGGCCAGGGTGATGACCGGTGAGGAATTCATCCATCTACAGTAGAAAAGGTTACTTATTGGTATCTTTGCCTGATCAGCGAGATATCGGGTTTATGCCAAAATTCTTTTCCTTTCCAAAATTCATTGGATGTTTCAAACTCTGTTCATACTTTACATAACAGAGGTTCCAGGAAATGTTTTAGAGATATATATATGTGGATATATATATATATATCGGGACTAAATAAAGTATCTCGTAACTTTATTTCATTCAATAATATTTCAAAGATTGAATCTATTTAAATCTTGTCTTGTAGTCTCATCTATGTGATGAACTTTTGAAGCTGATTATAACTTGAACAGTGGTAGTTCAAGTAGTATTGGGAAAGATATAAGTATATTGGGGTATTTGGTAACCTCATCTTTTAAACTTATATCTAATTAATAATTGTCTTATGAATGACAAAGATTTTCAGAAAAACGTTGAAACAAGGTTAGATATATGAGATCACCTTGCAACGATATTTTTTTATACAGTTGTACACTGGGACTTTGTGTATATTATGCATGGAAGAGGACTTCCAATATTTTGAAAAGTATATATGTATATATATACTGAATATTTTGCGACTTCATCGCATTAAGATATCAAACTTGGTTCATTTCTTTTGACCAAGATTTTCATGAGTATTATGAGTAGACTCATATACTATTAATCTTTATACATATTATTTTGGTGGGCTTGCTGCTCACCCTTGCTTTCTTCTTTCATCACACAACAACAGTTAGGAAAGATGGCCAGACTCCAGCAGACCCAGCGCAAGCGCGTGGGAAGCGTCCCGCGTCTTCCCGATGATGTTGTGGCTGCTATAGCTGCAGAGGTAGATCTATTGGTAGATCAGGCATTCTATTTTTGAGAATCAATTATGTATAATTATAACTTGTGGCAGATAATGGCAATTAACTGTAAATTTATCAAGTAATCATTTTGGGTTGTAATAATTTTAAATTGTGGATTCAAAGACTTGTACTTATTTCAATTTCATCTCTGAGACTATAACGGGATTGATGCCGCCGTAGCTGAGGTAGGAACTACCAATAGGCTAGGCTTTCAACTTTTGATGGACCAGATTTATTTATATTTATGAATTGTAATAATGGCAAAGAAATGTAAATTTATTCAGAACCTTTTTAAGGTGTATCGACATATAATTGTGGAATAAAACGACTTGTGATTATTTTTGGATGTTCATCTCTGAGACTATAACGTGTGGTGTGTGTGTTTATTGTGGGGTCACAGTACAGAGTAGTTGAGAAATTATTAAGATTGGGTGTTAATAAGGGAAATGGAACTCGTGACAACCCGGATCCCCGACCCCGGATCTGGGGGTGTTACAGATTTTGTAGAGAGTTTAAGCAGATTTTGTAGAGAGTTTGGCTTGAGAGTGCAATCCAAGTCATATGCTTCTTATTCTTTATTATTTCACTGCTCTGAAGATCATTGGTAGTGAGCAAAAATGATGCTTTACTCCACATGATGTAGGATTACATTGACACTTTTTAGAGGATTTGGGCAGCTTTCAGGAGTGCATTGGCACTCCGACCACATAAATATGATAAAAGAAAAGTATAAGTTCTAGTTTTCTTGTGATTAAGAGGTTCAGGAGTTACTTTTGATTACTCAATACTTCAATTCATGGTTGATTGTTGTTGTTTCGATCTTTGCACAAAATTTTGATAGCTACCAGATCTTGTTCCACTATTTTTTCGATATTCAAACCTAAAAAATGGAATACAGAAAGGTCACTCAGCTGCTACAACAACAGTTGGGTACTAAGAATCAGAATTCATTAATTTCCGGTGTCATCGTTCAAAAAATATTTGCTAACCTAAGATATTATAAATCTATAGTTTACACGTATAGATAATAAAATAACAACAAAGTTCACATTAATGTTGAAACATAAAAATGTAGTGTCAAGTCAAAGCACCGGTTCTTTTAGTTAAAAATAAAGTCAAGGCACCATTCTGTTAAACAAAAAATTAAGAATACGTACCAGTTGTGAACCGTGCCAATCAAGCCTCTATTATATAATAGCTTCAATATGTTGGGTTCCTCTTCAGAGACAATATTAATCACCCAGACATCCTTATTCTTCAGTGAAGCTCCGAATGCGGCTAGATTTGCATTCATGTCCATTATGTTCCTCAAGGTGTCAAATGAAATCTTGGGACTCGGTAGTTCCCAGCATTTATCGACCCTTTTCTGCCAAAGTTTTTGTGCACAAATATTGGGAGCAAGTCAGAAGATAAATCCACTAAGGTCAGAGGGTTACTTCTTATATCCACATGTTCATACCTTTAAATTTAATCCCAATCCTCTAATCACAGACATGAGAATAAAGCTATCTACAGATAGTAACTATATAAATTGAGGAAGTGCTTTTAGGTAAGTGGAGTTTGAACTCAAAACGATGTTTATAAGATTTGGTAGTCAACACAACACAACCGACATATTGATAAATCATCTCAAAGAAAAAGGTTCATTTTACAATATCAGCAGAATTAAAGGGATTATGAATGGCTTTGGTAATTTGCTTGATCTGAAATGACAACAACTAAGGAAGTTGTAACTAATTTACAAATGACATGATGGTGGAAAAAAGAAATACCACCTCTTTTTAAGTTACCAGCTCAACTTGCTTCTTCAAATTGTGTATTAAGATTCTTCCTGCCAACTAACCTTTCAGAAGATGGAAATAAAAACTTATGCCCCATGTCTCATAAATACTTATGTCTCATGTATTAAAAATTCATGACAACAAAGACTTCTTCCCAATGTCTCACAAATAGTCTCAAAATGCTCTCTATTATCCCAGAAGCACGACATGTGACCAATGCAAATTTTTTGAAAAAAAGAGAGCAATAAGTATGAGTGTAAATGAACAACTGCGGATTATAAATGAGTCATCAATCGCAGATTTGGCAAAAAAACCCAAAAATACATAAAAAGGATAAACAATTTATATATGTGTTGTCATTTTTAAATTGAGCACATCCAAATTTGATTAAGTAACATCTTTGAGCATTATAATTAGTACACAAACTGAGAATATTATCAGTAATAAATAGACAAAATTTCTCAAAATATATAGAAAAAGAAAAAATTGCTTCGTGTGTATTTTTAGTGTCATTCTTTGGTGCATATAGATCTGAATACATATAATAAACATGTATGGGAACTTAAAGAGGTGCAAAAACTGAAATTATGCAGTTGGTACTTGTAAGTAGCTAATTTTGACAAAAAATTGACAATACAAACCCTAAAGATAAAATTGCATAAAGTGCATTTATAATGTAATTGTTTGGTAACGAAAATATCTGAATACTTATAAGAAACATGTGCAACACTCACATTGCTTCGAACACTACAACTTTGCAAAGTTGTACATGCAAGTAGCTGAAATAAGAAATAAAGTCCAAAAAATACACAAAAAGGAGAAAATATTCCATTATGCATTTTTGTTATCATCTTATGACTTGAGCACATCCAAGATGTTTAAGTAACATTTCTGAGCATCAAAATTTATGAACAAATTGAAAATATATAAAGTGGTACTTGCAAGGAGCTAAATTATGCGAAAATTTTGATAATACATACTAAAGAATAAAATACGTGTAGAGTGCATTTCTAATGCCATTTTTTGATATGAGTAGATCAAAATACATGTAATAAACATGTCTACGAATTCATAATAGTGCAAAAACTGAAATTTTTGCATATTTGTGCATGTAAGTGGCAGTATTTGGCAAAAAAAGACCAAAACACACATAAAAAGGAAAATATATTCTATAATACTTTTTTTTGTCATTTTTTGGCTTGAGTACATCCACATATGTTAAGAAACATGTTCGAAGATTAAAATTGGTGGAAAAACTAAAAATACAACAAATGGGCACTTTAAGCAGCTAAATTAGGCGAAAATGTCGAAAATATATACTAATTTTTTTTTTTGAGATAAGTACATTTATAATCCCATTTTTTGGTATAAGCATATCCAGAAAATGTAAAGAACATTCTAGGAACTCACATTGGTGCAAAACCTAAAATTTTGCAAATTTGTGCATTTAATTAGAAAGATTTGACAAAGAAGACCAAATACTTGGATGCCTTATGGCCTGCACAACGGCTAGAATGTGCAAAAAAATTTCTACTCACCAGCTCGTTGTGTCTGCTCTACTGGCTTCATTGTCTGCACTGCATGTGGAACGTTATGACTATAGAAAATCCTATATGCAGTAGCTCATTAGAATTTCCTAATTGACAATTCAAGATTTATCATGTTAAAATCGTGATAAATGATAATTCAGATTTTCTTAATTTATCATGTTAAAACCAAGCTGGAGACATCGTTGATTACGTAAATAATAAATATAATAAACTGATTAAACCAAACTCTTTACCTGTAAACAGACGAAATGTTTAACAAACATAGTCTCTCTCTCTCTCTCTCTCTCTCTCTCTCTCTCTCTCTCCCTCTCTCTCTCTTTCTCTCTCTATATATATGTGTGTGTGTGTGTGTTTGTATAGCGAGAAATCAAATCCGTAAAGTATTCTCTAACATGGAGTTTGGTGAGATACAATGCCAAGTTAATATCCAGCATATCATATGACAAAAAATAATATATAGTAGGATGCATAAAAAAGAATATAAGTTATAAAAAAACTTATAACTAAAAACTGAGAAATAATCTAGGGAATCTGTAAATGTGTAGTTACATTAACTGGAGATTGATCATCCAGTTTGTTAGGAATATGTTGTGAACTTGATGATAAGTTAAACAAAATACTTAGTAGATATTATTTAATGAATTTGTAGCTTTCAACGGATTATCAGTTCAACATCCGTTGAAAGAGTAGATTATGTTACAATAAGATTAGTACCTGCATATTATAATGCCTTAGTGAACTAGATGTTGTAGAATGTTTAAGTCATGTTGAGTACTAAATTGATATGCAAGATAGGTTGGTTAATTGTAAATATTAGATGTCTTATAATCTTGTATAAATGAAGTAGAGTTAACTGCCATGAAGACAGTCTCAACGGATGTTCCACAATGCTTCAACGGAGAATCAACTAATGTCACAACGGATGATCAACCAGACTCCCAACGGATGATCCAATAAAGCTTCAACGGATGAACAAATTCAAAAGAGCAGTTGATAGTGACTTGACAATCACATGCGTTGATTGTATGCAAAAGGAAGGTGACAGCCTATTATCGAGGTTTGGAGACCAAAAAAGCATTTCCATTTCCATGCTAAACTGAAGATATTCAAAGATTTTGGATTAAAAAATGAAGAAGCACGAGATTAGACTAGAAACACTTTATCTTATTTGTTTGTCTTTTCATCATGTAACTTGGTAATATATATATCAAGCGTAACAAGTAGAACTATAACTATCTAGGTTAGTAAGCAATTACTAGAGAAATAGATAATGCAAAATCTGTAAAGAATTTCTCTGTTCTTGTAGTTTAATTTATAAGCAGTTGTGTACAACATTGTAACACATAGTTCTCTACTTAATATATATCTCTGATGGAAAAGTTCAATCCACCAGAAAATTTTTAAATACTTGTATTTGATTACTTTGTGATTTGATTTCTTTACTACTTTCATTCCGCACCATTGCTAAATCAAACACAATTATATATTTATAGCAGAATTATTCTTAAAATTGAAAAAGAAGCCAGAATTACATTCAACCCCCCTTCTATAATTTTTTGTTAGATTGTTTGGGAATAACAATTGGTATCAGAGCAAGCTCTTGTAGAACAAAGAGTTTAAAGATCACAATAACTAACAAGATGAGCACAAAAGATGTTGGAGTAAAAATTCCTTTTCTGGACAAAGACAACCATCACCAATGGAAGGTGAAGATGCACCTGCATCTCCTATCTCAAGATGAAGCATATGTGGACTGCATTGAGAAAGATCCACATATCCCTATGAGAGCTGCTACAGGAAATGAAGCATCCATCCCAAAGCCTAGAGTAGAATGGTCTGATCCAGATATTGAACAAGTTCATAAGGATAAAAAGGCCATGAACATTTTATTTAATGGTGTTGATGGTGACATGTTTGACAACATCATAAACTGCAAAACTGTCAAAGAGGTTTGGGATACAATTCAAGTTATATGTGATGGTACTGAGCAGGTAAGGGAAAATAAAATGCAACTCTTGATTCAGCAATATGAGCATTTTCATAGTGAAGAAAGTGAGTCACTCACTGACATATTTAGTAGATTTCAAAAGCTACTAAATGCTCTAAAGTTGCATGGAAGAGTCTATCAAACAAAGGACTCAAACCTCAAATTCCTTAGATCTCTGCCAAAGGAATGGAAGCCTATGACAGTCTTATTAAAAAATTCTCAAGAATACAGAGAGTTCACCTTGGATAGACTGCATGGGATTCTAAAGACCTATGAGCTTGAAATAGAGCAAGATGAGAAGCTGGAGAAAGGAAGAAAGAAAGGAGGATCCATTGCATTGGTTGTTGAGCAAGGAAAGGAGAAGGAGATAAAGGTTGAAGTTGTTGAATCTGCACCAAACCCTAGAGTTTGTGAAGGAAAGGGAAAATGGCTAGTAGCTGAACATGAAGACCATGTTAGTCAAGATGACATGGATGACATAGATGAGCATCTTGCTTTTCTATCCAGAAGGTTTGTCAAGCTCAAATTCAAGAAGAATTTTGGAGCAGCCAAGTCAAGCAGAAATATGGTTGATAAGTCTAAATTCAAATGTTTCAAGTGTGGCTTGGCAGGTCATTTTGCTAGTGAATGCAGAAAGTCTGATTCTGGTAAAAAGAAGTTTGAGCCTGTTGATTATAAACAGAAATATTTTGAGTTGCTCAAACAAAAGGAAATGGCTTTCATCACACAAGAAAATGACTAGGCAGCAGATGGATTAGAAGAGGATGAAGATACAAGCTATGTCAATCTAGCACTTATGGCCAAGTCAGATGAAACATAAGTAAGTTCATCAAGTAATCAAGTAATCACCACTAATCTAGCACATTTATCTAAAGCCGAGTGTAATGATGCTATAAATGACATGTCTACTGAGTTATATCATCTGCGTGTTACATTAAAATCTCTAACTAAAGAAAACACTAAAATTAAAGAGAATAATCTATTTTTTAAGTGAAAGAAATAATGTGTTAGAAACTCAATTTGTTGAGTTTGAGAAATTGAAGATAAAGTGCAAGATTGCTAAAGACGAACTAACTGAATTATTAAGGAAAGAGGATATTTTAAGAAAGCAGCTTGAACGAGAACATAAAGTAATTAAGGAATGGAAATCATCTAGATATGTCCATGCTCAAATTACTAAAGTTCAAGGTATAGAATCCTTCTATGATGAAGCCTGGAAAAAGAGCAAGGAGAAAGTAGATTCTAATTTGGTAGAAGGACTTTCAACGGATGTGGATTCGACGGATGATGAATGTTATCCGTCAAATGATCAAAAAGATTATCCGTCGAAAGACAAGGAATCACATCCGTTGAATGAAAGAAAGCCAGTTAGCAAAGCCAAACTAGCTAAGCTAAATGAGAAATATGGATCAGTTTCTAAGAGCTTTGTTGCAGGAGAAACAAGTCAAGTGAAACAGGACAAGAGAGTCAATGTAGGGAATCTGTCTATTAAGCAATTAAATGACAGATTGGAGAAGATTGAAGTGAAAGTAGAGTCTAAAAGGAAAAATAATATGAATGGGAAAGTAGGAATTAACAAACATAACAACTACAAACCTGATAAATATGCACCAAGAAAAATCTGTGTTAAGTGTGGTAGTGTTAATCATTTATATCTTAATTGCAAACTTGTTATGCCTGCTCCCATGTCTGCACCTCCTTCATTTCCCAGTATGCCTACAATGCCTGTGAATGTTATGCGTGCATATAATTTGAATGCTCAGTTTGCTAATATGCTATTTGCATAAAATCCTTACTATGCTGCATTTAGTATGCCATAAATGCCATTTAACATGCCATACTGGACCAACATGTTTGCACAGAATATGCATTTCCATGTTAATCAGCCTGTGCATGATAATTCTGCAATGATGAATGACTTTAAGGGTTCTACTCAATTGACTAAGGATGAATTTCAAATGCCAAAGTTAAATGGGGACAAGCCTAAAAAACATAAGAAAAAGGCTAACAAAACAGGACCCAAGGAAACTTTGGTACCAAAATTAACTTGATTTGATTTTGTTATGTTCAGGGAAACAGAAAGAATCTTTGGTATTTGGATAGTGGGTGCTCAAGGCACATGACTGGAGATTCTACCCTGCTCACTGAGTTCAAGGAGAGAGCTGACCTAAGTATCACTTTTGGAGATGACAGTAAGGGTTATACTGTGGGATATGTCTTGATTTCAAAGGATAATGTCATCATTGAGGAAGTTGCCCTAGTGGATAGACTCAAGCACAACTTGTTGAGTATCATCCAGTAGCTTTGTGATAAGGGCAACTCAGTAACATTTAATTCTGAAGCTTGTGTTGTGACCAACAAGAAAAGCAACAAAGTGGTTCTCACTGGATTAAGAAAAGGAAATATGTATTTAGATGACTTCAACTCATCAAATACAGAATCTGTCACTTGTCTCTTCAGGAAGGCAAATCAAGATGAAAGTTGGCTATGGCACAAGAAGTTGTCCCACCTTAACTTCAAGACTATGAATGAGCTAGTCAGGAAAGATTTGGTGAAGGGTATTCCTCAAGTGGAATTCTCAAAGGATGGACTGTGTGATGCCTGCATAAGGGAAAGCAGATCAAGGCATCATTCAGAAAGAAGCTTGATTCAACAATTGAAGAACCTTTGCAACTACTGCACATGGATTTATTTGGACCAGTCAATGTGTTGTCTATCTCAAGGAAAATATACTGCCTAGTAATTGTGGATGATTTTTCAAAGTTCTCTTGGAGATACTTTCTCAAATCCAAAGATGAAGCTAGTGAAATTATCATCAATCACATAAGGTAAGTCAACAATCATCCTGATTTTAAAGTAAGAAGAATCAGGAGTGAAAATGGAACTGAGTTCAAGAATTCTGTGATGAGATTATTTTATGAAGAGAATGGGATCATGCATGAGTTTTCAGCAGAAAGAACTCCACAACAAAATGGAGTGGTGGAAAGGAAGAACAGATCTCTTATTGAAGCTGCAAGAATCAAAGTTGCCAATATATTTTTGGGCAGAAGCTGTAAATACTGCATGCTACACTCAGAATATTTCTTTGGTTAATCAAGAAAAATGTATGACACCCAACCAATTGTTCAAGAACATGAAGTCAACATTAAACTTTCTTCATGTCTTTGGCTGTAAATGCTATATCTTAAGGAATCAAACTGATTGGCATGGGAAGTTTGACGCCAAAGCAGATGAAGGCATTTTTGTTGGATATGCAGTTGGAAAAGCATACAGAGTCTACAATCTCAGAACCAATATTATTATGGAATCTGTACATGTTGTGTTTGATGATAAAAAGATTGAAGGACTGCAATAAAAGCCTCAAATTTGACAATGTTGAGATGATTTGTGATGATAGTGATGATGAAAGTGATCAAGAAATAATATTTAAGGACAATGTAGAAAAGTCTACAACTAGTGAAGTACACAATTCAACATCCGTTGAAAGACCAAGTGCATCATCCGTTGAAAGACAATCTGCATCATCCGTCAAAAGGCAAAGAAAAACATCCGTTGATCCATCAATAAGAGTTGAAAGCCAAGTTAGATCACAATCAGAAAGAACCCCAACTTCAAGTCAAAGATCCAAAAACTCAGGAGGAGTTTCTTCTAATCAAAACTCTGTCACACACCAAGAAAATAATGAGGCCTCTTCATCTAGAGCTAATCTACCACAACAGAGAAAATGGACTAGAGAGCACCCATTTGAACTAATCATTGGTGATGTATCTTCAAGGGTGCATACAAGAAAAGCAACTCAAGAAGAATGTATTTATAGCAGCTTTCTATCTCAGGAAGAACCTAAAAAGGTAGAAGAAGCTGTTTTGGATCCTGATTGGGTTTTAGCCATGCAGGAGGAGCTAAACCAATTTCAAAGGAATAAAGTATGGAAGCTGGTACCCAATACTAAAGGAAAGAATTCTATTGACACCAAGTGGGTATTCAGAAACAAGATGGATGAAAATGGTATAGTAGTCACGTACAAAGCTAGATTGGTTGCTAAGGGCTATTGTCAACAAGAAGGAATATATTTTGATGAAACTTTTGCTCCTATTGCAAGACTTGAAGCCATCAGAATTTTCTTAGCCTATGCAGCCCATGCCAATTTCAAGGTCTATTAAATGGATGTCAAAAGTGCCTTTCTGAATGGAGATTTGGAAGAGGAAGTTTATGTCAGTCAGTGTCCTAGTTTTGAAGATCCAATTTTTCCAGAATATGTCTACTATCTTTTGAAAGCACTTTATGGACTGAAGCAAACACCTAGAGCCTGGTATGACACTTTGTCAAAATTTCTCATAGAAAATTATTTCACCAGAGGTATTGTTGATAAACTTTATTCTATAGAAATGTCAATGGTTCTAGTATACTTGTTCAAATTTATGTAGATGATATTATATTTGGCTCTACAGATGAATTTTTTTGTAAAAAGTTTGCCAAATTGATGCAAAGTAAATATGAAATGAGCATGATGGGAGAACTTACTTTATTGATTTACAAGTTAAACAAGTTAGTGATGGAATATTCATTAGTCAAACCAAATATATTTATGATCTTTTGAAGAAGTTTGACTTAATGGATTGCACATCTGCAAAACTCCCATGACCACTGCAACTAAACTTGAACTAAACACTACTGAAAAGTCTGTGGATATTTCAAGTTATAAAGGCATGATTGGTTCACTTTTATATTTAACGGCTAGTAGGCAATATATAATATTTGATACCTGTCTTTGTGCTAGATTTCAGGATGATCCTAGAGAATCTCATTTAATAGCTATTAAGAGAATTTTCAGATATCTCAAAGGAACACCAAAACTTGGCATTTGGTATCCTAGAGATTCTGGTTTTGATCTAGCTGGTTATTCAGATGCAGATTATGCAGGTTGTAAACTTGATAGATGTTATTCCCAAACAATGCAACAAGAATTACAGAAGGGGGGTTGAATGTAATTCTGCCTCCTTTTTAAATTTTAAGACCGTTCTTACTTAATATATAACAGTGTTTGATTTTGCAAGAAGTACGGAATGAAACTTGAATTGAAATCAAAACACAAAGTAATAAAACACAAAGCTTTAAAACTTTCTGGTGGATTTGAACTTATCCACCAGAGATATATATTAGTATGATAACTCTGTGATGCTTGAATAGCACAAAGCTGCTTACAAGTGAACTTACAAACTTACAGAGAAATTCTTAACAAATACAACTTTTTCCATCTCTCTGTAAAGTAAGTTATCTCAGTTATTAGTTCTACTTGCTACACTTGGTTTATATATTACCAAGTTACATGACCATAAGATAATATAATAAGACAAACTATATTTAGTCTAACTCCATGATATTTCACTACTCTACTCCAACATCTTTGAATATCTTCATAATTGCATGGAAATGGTAATGCTCCTTTATTCTCTAAAACCTGTAATTAGGCTGCGACATTCCATTTGCAAACACCTGACGCATAAGACTGTGTTGTCACTGTCAACTGCTCTTTTTGAATTATGATCATCCGTCGGGACTATGTTAATCATCCGTTGGGAGCCTAGTTGATTATCCGTTGGTAGTCTTTGTAGATCATCCGTTGGAAGCCTTTCTGTCACTTGACTCCATTTCACTTATACAGAATTACAAGACATCTCATATTTACAATTAGCCTGACTTAGAGAATCCTATAGAATCTACTAGACTAAAAACATTGTTATTTGTAGAAATGTGCTGCAATACTTATTATTGAAAGAAATGTGTCCTAAGTCCAATCATGTATGATGATTTAGGAATAAATTTTATGTAATATGTTTTGATTTCATTGATATTAATAAAAGACTTGTTTTGGTTTTATTGCGGGCTTTATCTATTTAAGTGTTTAAATAAGATATACCATAGTTTAGAGTAAAGATTTTTATGAATTATGATGAGATCATAATAATGAGACCTAAAAGATTATAACTCTAAACTTAAATATTTCCTGGTCGTAGGATTACTAACTGGTAATTAGTAATCCGCAAAGATCGGTACATACTATGCTTGCTTCATTATGAAGGATGTCTGTTCTCATAGGAATTTGTGTGGTGACACTATAGCTAGTATGTAGGTGCTTATTATAGAATAAGTTCACTGAACATGACTCACACATCTGAACAACTGATGGAGTTCACTCACGTGTCAGCAGTTGTCTACATAGTGATAGTTATACAAGTATCATTAGACTTGAGGTCATCATAGTCATCTTGTGTACACTGAACTATGCTTTGGTTTAGTTCTTAGTCTCCGGAGACCATTATAAGGGCTCTACTGGGTATAGGAATTTGTACATGAAGATAGTGTATGATCAATAAAGGATCTACCCCTTTCAGTGAAGGAAAAGAATGTTCAATGCTGATCCACTTAAGCTAGTTCAGGAATCTCTGGCCAGAGTGAATGAAATTAGAAAGGAGTTTCTAATTTACATTAAATAGAACTAAGCATAGTGAATGGGAAAGCAAATGATTAAATAAGATAGGCCTGACACAAGTTTCATGCCTTGTATTTAATCGTGACATTGTAGGGTAGAAGGAATTGATTGTACGGTAACTACTCACTGAATAGGTTCTTGGTATTCTAAGCAGTGAATTCGTATTATCCGGATAGTCGCGATATGCTGAGAAGTATCCCTCACGATGTAGAATAAATATGATTAATTTTTAATTAATCATATTTAATGAATTAGAGAATTTATGTAAATAATGATAAAATAGTTTTATTATTATTTATTTCTACTACCGACTTAATATTGAACCTACATGGTCACACCATAAAAGAGAATGATTTAATGGTGGAGAAATTAATTAATAATGGCTGGTAATTATTTATTTTTGAAATAAATAATTAATTAGCAGATTTAATAATTGATTAAAAGAGATTTAATTTATTCTTAATATTATTAATTAAGAATTTAATTTTGGAAATTAAATCAAGTGAGAGAATTATTTTTCTAAAGTGTTTAGAAAAAGGGATTAATGATTAAAAGGTGTTTTAATTATTAGTTAATTGGTTAATAAGAATAATCAATTAAAGGGTTAATAATAATAATATTTTATGGAAAATTTTCAGCTGAAAATTTTGCCTATAAAGATACTATTATAAACCCTATTTGCCTCAACCCAAATAATTAACCCTAATTCTAAAGTAGAACAAGAGGGAGGCAACTAATTCTCTCAAACTCTTCCTCCTCCATCACATTGTACTCTTGGTGGATACCAGTGGAGTGCTTCACACTTGAGGAGCAGCTGCTAGGGATTTCCGTTCATCGTTCTTGGATCGCTATTAAAGACCTCCATCTTTCCATTAACGTAAAGCTTCTTAAGGTAAACATACTGAACTACAAATTAAATATTATTTTTCGCATGGATCCTGCGGAGGGTTTCGGTTTTTTTAAGATTTAAATTTACGTTTTCGTTGTGTTTATGTGCTAAGAACCTTTCAATTGTTACATAAGCTACACTCTCGATGGATGTTTAGTTGTCATAAAGTTCTTGCTTCAATCCATAAAGTGCTTTCAAAAGATAGTAGACATATTCTATAAAATTTGGATCTTCAAAACCAGGAGGCTGATTGACATAGACTTCCTCCTCCAAATCTCCATTCAGAAAGGTATTTTTGACATCCATTTGATAGACTTTCAAATTGGCATGGGCTGCATATGAAAGGAATATGTCCTAAGTCCAATCATGTATTAGGATTTAGGAATAACTTCCTGTGTAATCTGTTTTGATTTCATTGATATTAATAAAAGACTTATTTTATTTTTATTACGGGCTTTATCTATTTAAGTGTTTAAATAAGATATACCATAGTTTAGAGTAAAGCTTTTTATGGATTATGATGAGATCATAATAGTGAGACCTAAAAGATGATAACTCTAAACTTAAATAGTTCCTGGTCGTAGGATTACTAACTGGTAATTAATAATCCGCCGAGATCGGTACATACTATACTTGCTTCATTATGAAGGATGTCTGTTCTCATAGACATTTGTGTGGTGACACTATAGCTAGTATGTATGTGCTTATTATA
Source organism: Apium graveolens (assembly GCF_009905375.1). Lineage (NCBI taxonomy): Eukaryota > Viridiplantae > Streptophyta > Magnoliopsida > Apiales > Apiaceae > Apium > Apium graveolens. The sequence continues at coordinate 30,302,305 of NC_133655.1, read as the reverse complement.
GAATAAGTTCACTGAACATGACTCGCACAGCTGAACAACTGATGGAGTTCACTCACGTGTCAGCAGTTATTCACATAGTGATAGTTGTACAAGTATCCTTAGACTTGAGGTTATCATAGTCATCTTGTGTACACTGAACTATGTTTTGGTTTAGTTCTTAGTCTCCAGGGATAATTATTAGGGCTCTACTAGGTATAGGAATTTGTACACGAAGATAGTGTATGATCAATAAAGGATCTACCCCTTCCAGTGAAGGAAGCGAATGTTCAAGGCTGATCCACTTATGCTAGTTCAGGAATCTCTGGCCAGAGTAAATGAAATTAGAAAGGAGTTTCTAATTTACATAGAACTGAGCATAGTAAATGGTAAGCAAGTGATTGAATTAGATAGGCTTGACACGAGATCCATGCCTTGTATTTAATCGGGACATTGTAGGGTAGCTATTCACTGAATAGGTTCTTGGTATTCTAAGCAGTGAATTCGTATTATCCGGATAGTCGCGATATGCTGAGAAGTATCCCTCACGATGTAGAATAAATGTGATTAATTAATTAATCATATTTAATAAATTAGAGAATTTATATAAATAATGATAAAATAGTTTTATTATTATTTATTTCTACTACCGACTTAATATTGAACCTACAGGGTCACACCATAAAAAGAGAATGATTTAATGGTGGAGGAATTAATTAATAATGGCCAATAATTATTTATTTATGAAATAAATAATCAATTGGCAAATTTAATAATTGATTAAATGAGATTTAATTGATTATAAATTAATTAAGAAAAGTTCTTAATATTATTAATTAAAGGATTTAATTTTTGGAAATTAAATCAAGAGAGAGAATTATTTCTAAAGTGTTTAGAAAAAGGATTAATAATTAAAAGGTGTTTTAATTATTAATGAGAATAATAAATGGGATAATAATAATAATATTTATGGGAAAATTTCAGCTGAAAATTTTGCCTATAAATATACTATTATAAACCCTATTTTTATTCTAACCCCAAAATTTTATAAAACCTAATTCTCTCCACCTCCTCCTCCTCCTTAACATCGTTTTCTTGGTGGATACCGGTGGAGTGCTTCACGTTTGAGGAGCAGCTGCTAAGGATCTCCGATCGATGCTTTAGGATCACATATTAAAGGTTAGTAATCGATCCATATGTTTTTACCATGATTTATATGCTTTTATTTCGATTTTGTATGTGTAAAAGTGGTTTACCATGCCTCCGCTGCGATTAAAATCCAACAATGGTATCAGAGCTTAGGTTGTATGCATATAGATCTGTGGTAAAAATTTCAGAATTTTATGTGCTTGTATGAATTAATTATGATTTTTACAAGTTATATTATGGATTAATTTTGTCTGATGAGAAATCGTTTCTCAGAATAATTTTGAATGTTGATCTGGGTTCTACAAGTGTTGTAGATCGTATGGGTATTTTTTTCATAATTTTATGATGTATAGATTTTTTATTATGAATTTTTGAAGTTGTTGCAATTAAATTCGTAATTAAATAATCATATATATATATATGAATTGTAAGTATATATATGTACATCTGTTATCTGCTGTAATCTGTACTGTTGCACGGAAGAAGAAGACATAAAAGATGTCAGTCGGCACAGATTTCCGTGCGAGAAGCTGTCAGGCAGAAGCGGTACGGCGCGTGCAGCGCAGGCAGAAAAATAGGGGTGTCGCGCATTCCAGGAATGCGCTACACCCTGTGGCGCATTCACGGAATGCGTTACACCTTTTAATGGCTTAAAAGGGTTGTAACGCATCACCGGAATGCGTTACAGGGCTTGTAACGCATTCCTGTAATGCGTTACAACCCGTCTGTTATTTTTAAATTTGATTTCTGGGAGTTTCGTAACTCCGTTTTAGGCGTGCAATATATCGTTGGATTCGTTTTTCCGAGACGGATCTAATGGAGTAATCAAATTTTAATTTATATAAAAGTTTTGAACTGATTATATTCCATGAAGTGTTTTAAAGCTGTTTTTGACTGTTTTAATTGCTTTTAAATGCTTCATGTGATACATAGAGATGTATAATGCTTATACTAATGTGCTAGATGATATAACATGCCTACCTTGATGTTTATTCATTTTTATATATATGATATATGCTTAGTTTATCATGCGATGATAGATTTAGGTGAACTTAAATGAACATAAGGCGTTTGTTAGACAACCTAATATAGTGAAATTGTTTCATAACCTTAATAATAATATTATGAATACAATCATGAGATTCTTGTGTTTATGAAACACGTAATTGAATATGAATTTTCAATATGAGAGAAAGGATGATTCTGTCAACAACAGATTTTTATCTGTAAGAAAGGGTTATTAAGTGACGCCTCTTGACAATGCTCCACCCGATCTGGGAATCATCTGATTATTGATTATTGATTTGAAATATTTAATTTAAAAGGAAGAATCTCTTTATAATATGATTATGATTGTAACGTAATATAATCCCTCTAAAATTAAATAATATCAAGTAGTAATTGGCCAATGACACAACGAGCTTGTGTCGGTCATAGTCTTCCAACATGATAGAAAAGTAGTTCTTATTTTTGAATCATTGTCGGTTCGTGCTACAGCCGAGGGCTTTGATTTCGAAATAAGAAATACTTGTCTATTACATAGAGATGTGTACATTTAATAAGAATCTAAAGGTCGGTACGTGCCACAGCCGTGGGCCTTTGGGGACTGAATCAATTGTACGGAATGTTGGGTTAGACTTGACTTAGAATATTGAGTTTGTCGTGCCACAGTCGTTACTCAATTATTCAAGAGGCTAAAGTTTGATTAGGGAATAACATTAGATGTAATTGACAAGAGTTGTCTGCCTATTGAACATTAGATAGCGGTTCGTGCCACAGCCGGGGTTGTGTAATGGAATGTAGGATCCCTATTCCCACTAGCATTATGAATGCTTAATTTTTCACGTAGGGGGTTGAATAAATTAGATAAACTAGTGGGAGCCACTTATGAATAAAGACCCGATTCATATAGTGTTTTAAAATGAAATCGAATATTTGCTAAGTGTTGTTATGTGTTTATCATTTACAGATTTACAATATAGATTATGTCTTCTGCACTATCACTCAGGAGCATACTGGATGCTCACAAATTGACTGGTCCTAATTATGCTGACTGGCTTCGAAACTTGAGAATTGTTCTCAGGATTGAGAAGCTGGAATACGTGATTGACTCACCTAAGCCTACTGAACCTGCTAGCGATGCGCATAATGATGAACATGTTGTGTATCGTAAGTGGATAGATGATGCAAATATTGCTCAATGCATCATGCTAGCTTCCATGAACATTGAGCTACAGAAGCAACATGAGCATATGGATGCTCACACTATCCTCATGCATTTACAAGAGTTGTATGATGTGGCGGGGAGGACAGCTCGATATGAGATATCGAAGGAGTTGTTCGGTTGTAGGATGTCTGAGGGATCATCTGTGAATGACCATGTACTTAAGATGATCAATTTGATTGAACGTCTTGGACAACTTGGTTTTGCCATGGATTGGGAGCTGAGCCAAGACTTGGTCTTGCAATCGCTTCCGAGTTCGTTCTCACAGTTTATTGTGAACTTTGACATGAATAAGTTGGATGTCAGCCTGCCTGAACTCCACAACATGTTGAAGACTGCGGAATCGAATTTTCCCCCTAAGAAGAGTTCTGTTCTTCTAATTGGTGAATGTTCCAATCCTAAGAAAAGGAAGAGGAACCCTTCCAAGAAGAAGAAAGTAGGTGAGAAAATGCCGGTTCCACCAAAAGCTGAAGACCCCAAGAGCAAAGTTGTTTGCTTTCACTGTAACAAAGTGGGGCACTGGAAGAGGAACTGCAAGGTTTACCTTGCAGAATTGAAGAAGAAGAAGGGTAGTGAGACTGCCGCTTCTGATTCGGGTATGTTCATGATAGAAGTGAATATGTCATTAAGCCAAATTTCTACTTGGGTATTAGATACCGCCTGTGGTTCTCAAATCTGCAATTTGTTACAGGGACTAAGGAGAAGTAGGACTCTTGAGGAAGATGAGGTGATTCTACTGATGGGAAATGGAGCAAGAGTTGCTGCTGAAGATGTAGAATCATTTCATTTACATATGCCTACGGGCAGACTATTGTTTTAAATAATTGTTATTTTGTTCCCTCGATTGTGAGGAATATTATTCCCATGTTAGACTTGGCTGGATTTTCATTTATTATTGAGAATAATGAATGTTCTATTCTTAGAGATAATATTCTTTATGGACGCGGTGCTTTAAATAATGGTCTGTATATATGTGACATAATTTACTTCAGATTGAACAAACTAATAAAAGAAAAGGGATGATGAAAATCTCACTTTATAGTGGCATTGCAGTCTCCATTTAGTAGACATGGAGAGAGGACTGCAAATTTGCTAGGAATGGTACACACAGATGTATGTGGACCAATGTCTAAGCAAGCCATGGGTGGATTTTCATACTTCATTACTTTCATAGATGATAGATCTAGATTCAGATATGTGTTTGATGAAACACAAGTCTGAAGCCTTTGAAAAGTTCAAAGAGTATAAGTATGAAGTGGAGAAACAAACCAAACATAGTATTATAATTCTTCGATTAGATCGAGGTGGTGAATACTTGAATGGAGAGTTTCTGGATTATCTCAAGTAAATGGTATAGTCTCCCAGTGGACTCCTCTAGATTAGTATCCGAAAGGAGAAATCGAACTTTGTTAGACATAGTTCGGTCCATGATGAGCTATGCAAATCTTCAAGTATTCCTACGGGGTTATGCATTGGAAACCTCAACATATTTACTGAATAAGGTGCCTTCCAAATCTGTTCCTCAAACTTCGTATGAGATATGGAAAGAAAGGAAACCGAGTCTTAAACACGTTAAGATTTGGGGATGTCCAGCTTATGTCAAGAAAGTTGACCCAGATAAGCTGGAATATCGATCCGTAAAATGTAGTTTTGTGGGATATCCTGAAGAGACTTTAGGGTATTACTTTTACACCAATCATCGGGTGTTTGTCTCCAGACATGCTACCTTCGTGGAAAAGGAGTTTATCCTTGAAGGAAACAGTGGGAGCAAAATTGAACTTGATGAAGTTCAAGAAGCACAAACTACTACGGATCGAGTGGAAACACCTGTTCTGACTGAACAACCTTTTGTAGAACAGCCCATTCATAGATCAGGGAGAGTGTCTCGCCAACCTGAGAGGTAATATGGCCTTGTCATTAAGAATGACAATGAGTTGTCGATCATTGATGATGACGACCCTTTGACCTATAATGAGGCTATGAGTAGTGTTGACTCAGAGAAATGACATAGTGCCATGAAATCCAGAATGAAATCTATGTATACGGGATACGAAAGAATGATTAGAGCAGATGGCCAGGTGGAGACCTATAAGGCCAGGCTTGTGGCAAAAGGATTCAAACAAAGGCAATGGATTGACTTTGATGAAACCTTTTACCAATAGCCCTGTTAAAATCAGTTCGGATTTTGCTTGCGATTGCTGCTTACTACGACTATGAGATCTGGCATATAGCCAGATGGTTTTCTTTCCAAGGGAAATGAAAACCTAGTGTGTAAGCTACTGTGAACCATATGTGGTTTAAAGCAAGCTTCTCGAAAGATGGAACATTCATTTTGATGAGACAATCAAAGAGTTTGATTTTATGAAAAATGTAGATGAACCATGTGTCTACAAAAGGGTTAGTGGGAGCGCGATGACATTTCTTGTGTTGTATTGAAATAGAGTTGACATAAATAAAAACATAGCAGACCCACTCACAAAGCTACTTTATGAAAGTCACTTTGATCGTCATAAAGACAAGATGGGTATTAGATACCAGAGTGATTGGCTTTAGTACAAGTGGGAGATTGAAAGGAATATGTCCTAAGTCCAATCATGTATTAGGATTTAGGAATAACTTCCTGTGTAATCTGTTTTGATTTCATTGATATTAATAAAAGACTTGTTTTGTTTTTATTACGGGCTTTATCTATTTAAGTGTTTAAATAAGATATACCATAGTTTAGAGTAAAGCTTTTTATGGATTATAATGAGATCATAATAGTGAGACCTAAAAGATGATAACTCTATACTTAAATAGTTCCTGGTCGTAGGATTACTAACTGGTAATTAATAATCCCCAGAGATCAGTACATACTATGCTTGCTTCATTATGAAGGATGTCTGTTCTCATAGACATTTGTGTGGTGACACTATAGCTAGTATGTAGGTGCTTATTATAGAATAAGTTCACTGAACATGACTCGCACAGCTGAACAACTGATGGAGTTCACTCACGTGTCAGCAGTTGTTCACATAGTGATAGTTGTACAAGTATCCTTAGACTTGAGGTCATCATAGTCATCTTGTGTACACTGAACTATGCTTTGGTTTAGTTCTTAGTCTCCAGGGACAATTATTAGGGCTCTACTTGGTATAGGAATTTGTACATGAAGATAGTGTATGATCAATAAAGGATCTACCCCTTCCAGTGAAGGAAGCGAATGTTCAAGGCTGATCCACTTATGCTAGTTCAGGAATCTCTGGCCAGAGTAAATGAAATTAGAAAGGAGTTTCTAATTTACATAGAACTGAGCATAATAAATGGTAATTAAGTGATTGAATTAGATAGGCTTGACACGAGATCCATGCCTTGTATTTAATCGGGACATTGTAGGGTAGAAGGAGTTTATAGTACGGTAACTATTCACTGAATAGGTTCTTGGTATTCTAAGCAGTGAATTCGTATTATCCGGATAGTCGCGATATGCTGAGAAGTATCCCTCACGATGTAGAATAAATATGATTAATTAATTAATCATATTTAATAAATTAGAGAATTTATATAAATAATGATAAAATAGTTTTATTATTATTTATTTCTACTACCGGCTTAATATTGAACCTATAGGGTCACACCATAAAAAGAGAATGATTTAATGGTGGAGAAATTAATTAATAATAGCTAATAATTATTTATTTATGAAATAAATAATCAATTGGCAAATTTAATAATTGATTAAATGAGATTTAATTGATTATAAATTAATTAAGAAAAGTTCTTAATATTATTAATTAAAGGATTTTATTTTTGGAAATTAAATCAAGAGAGAGAATTATTTCTAAAGTGTTTAGAAAAAGGATTAATAATTAAAAGGTGTTTTAATTATTAATGAGAATAATAAATGGGATAATAATAATATTTATGGGAAAATTTCAGCTGAAAATTTTGCCTAAAAATATACTATTATAAACCCTATTTTTATTCTAACCCCAAAATTTTATAAAACCTAATTCTCTCCACCTCCTCCTCCTCCTTAACGTCGTTTTCTTGGTGGATACCGGTGGAGTGCTTCACGTTTGAGGAGCAGCTGCTAAGGATCTCCGATCGATGCTTTAGGATCACATATTAAAGGTTAGTAATCGATCCATATGTTTTTACCATGATTTATATGCTTTTATTTCGATTTTGTATGTGCAAAAGTGTTTTACCATGCCTCCGCTGCGATTAAAATCCAACAGCATAGGCTATGAAAATTCTGATGGCTTCAAGTCTTGTAACAGGAGCAAAAGTTTCATCAAAATCTATTCCTTCTTGTTGACAGTAGCCCTTAGCAACCAATCTAGCTTTGTTCCTGACAACTATGCCATTTTCATCCATCTTGTTTCTAAATACCCACTTGGTGTCAATAGGATTCTTTCCTTCAGGCTTGGGTACCAGCTTCCATACCTTGTTCCTTTCAAATTGGTTTAGCTCTTCCTGCATAGCTAAAACCCAATCAGGATCCAACAGAGCTTCTTCTACCTTTTTTGGTTCTTCCTTAGAAAGAAAGCTGCTATACATACATTCTTCTTGAGTTTTTTCCTTCTTTGAACTCTAGAAGATGCATCACCAAGAATGATCTTAAACGGGTGATCTCTAGTCCATTTTTTCTGTTGTGGTAGATTAGCTCTAGATGAAGAGGCCTCATTGTTGTCTTGATGATTAGTAGAGTTTTGATGATCAGAAACTCCCCCTAAATTTATGGATCTTTGACTTGAAGATGGGGTTCTTTCTGACTGTGATCTTATATGACTTCCAACTCCTTTAAAAGGATCGACGAATGTTGATCTTTCCCTGTCGATAGATGATGTTCTTTGTCTGTCAATGGATGATGCAGATTGTCTCTCGACGGATGATGCACTAGGTCTTTCGATAGATGTTGAATTATGTGCTTCATTAGTTTTAGATTTTTCTGCATTGTCCTTGGATATTGGTTCTAGATCACTATCATCATCACTATCTTCATAAATCATCTCCATATTATCAAATTTGAGGCTCTCATGGAAATCTCCATCTTGCAGTCCTTTAATCTTTTTATCATCAAACACAACATGTACTGATTCCATAACAGTGTTGGTTCTCAGATTATAGACTCTATATGCTTTTCCAACAACATATCCAACAAAAATTCCTTCATCTGCTTTGGCATCAAACTTTCCATGTTGATTAGTTTAATTCCTTAAGATATAACATTTACAGCCAAAGACATGTAAGAAATTTAGAGTTAGCTTCCTATTCTTGAACAATTGGTAGGGTGTCATGCATTTTGCTTGATTAACCAAAGAAATATTCTGAGTGTAGCATGCAGTATTCACAACTTCAGCCCAAAAATATATTGGTAACTTTGATTCTTCTAGCATTGTTCTTGCAGCTTCAATAAGAGATCTGTTTTTCCTTTCCACCACTCCATTTTGTTGTGGAGTTCTAGCTGCAGAAAACTCATGCATAATCCCATTCTCTTCACAAAATGATCTCATCACAGAATTCTTGAACTCAGTTCCATTGTCACTCTTGATTCTTCTTACTTTGAGGTCAGGATGATTGTTGACTCACCTTATGTGATTGATGATGATTTTGAAAGAGATATGTCCTAAGTCCAATCATGTATGAGGATTTAGGAATAACTTTTATGTAATATGTTTTGATTTCATTGATATTAATAAAAGACTTATTTTGTTTTTATTGCGGGCTCTATCTATTTAAATGTTTAAATAAGATATACCACAGTTTAGAGTAAAGCTTTTTATGGATTATGATGAGATCATAATAATGAGACCTAAAAGATGATAACTCTAAACTTAAATAGTTCCTGGTCATAGGATTACTAACTGGTAATTAATAATCCACAAAGATCGGTATATACTATGCTTGCTTCATTATGAAAGATGTCTGTTCTCATAGACATTTGTGTGGTGACACTATAGCTAGTATGTAGGTGCTTATTATAGAATAAGTTCACTGAACATGACTCACACAGCTGAACAACTGATGGAGTTCACTCACGTGTCAGCAGTTGTTCACATAGTGATAGTTGTACAAGTATCCTTAGACTTGAGGTCATCATAGTCATCTTGTGTACACTGAACTATGCTTTGATTTAGTTCTTAGTCTCAAGGGACAATTATAAGGGCTCTACTGGGTATAGGAATTTGTACACAAAGATAGTGTATGATCAATAAAGGATCTACCCCTTCCAGTGTAGGAAGAAAATGTTCAATGCTGATCCACTTATGTTAGTTCAGGAATCTCTGGCCAGAGTGAATGAAATTAGAAAGGAGTTTCTAATTTACATTAAATAGAACTAAGCATAGTGAATGGGCAAGCAAGCGATTAAATAAGATAGGCTTGACACAAGTTCCATGCCTTGTATTTAATCGTGACATTACAGGGTAGAAGGAATTAATTGTACGGTAACTACTCACTGAATAGGTTCTTGGTATTCTAAGCAGTGAATTCGTATTATCCGGATAGTCGCGATATGCTGAGAAGTATCCCTCACGATGTAGAATAAATATGATTAATTAATTAATCATATTTAATGAATTAGAGAATTTATATAAATAATGATAAAATAGTTTTATTATTATTTATTTCTACTACCGGCTTAATATTGAACCTACAGTGTCACACCATAAAAGAGAATGATTTAATGGTGGAGGAATTAATTAATAATGGCTGATAATTATTTATTTATGAAATAAATAATTAATTGGAAAATTTAATAATTGATTAAATGAGATTTAATTGATTATAAATTAATTAAGAAAAGGTTCTGAATATTATTAATTAAGAATTTAATTTTTAGAAATTAAATCAAGTGAGAGAATTATTTCTAAAGAGTTTAGAAAAAGGATTAATAATTAAAAGGTGTTTTAATTATTAGTGAGAATAATAAAGGGTTAATAATAATAATATTTTATGGCAAAATTTTCAGTTGAAAATTTTGCGTATAAATATACTATTATAAACCCTATTTTTTCCTCAACCTAAAAGTTTTACAAAACCCTAATTCTCTCCACCTCCTCCTTCTCCATTACATCGTTTTCTTGGTGGATACCGGTGGAGTGCTTCACACTTGAGGAGCAGCTGCTAAGGATCTCCGTTCGTGGTTCTTGATCGTTATTAAATACCTCCATCTTTCCATTAATGTAAAGCTTATTAAGGTAAAAGCTTCTTAAGGTAAACATACTGAACTACAAATTAAATATTATTTTTCGCATGGATCCTGCGGAGGGTTTCGGTTTTTTTAAGATTTAAGTTTACGTTTTCGCTGCGTTTATGTGCTAAAAACCCTTCAGATTTCACTAGCTTCATCTTTAGATTTTAGAAAATATGTCTAAGAGAACTTTGAGAAATCATCTACAAGTACTAGGCAATATCTTTTCCTAGAGATGGACAACATATTGACTGGTCCAAAAAAATCCATGTGTAACAGTTACAAAGATTCTTTAATTGTTGAATCAAGCTTCTTCTTGAATGATGCTTTAATCTGCTTTCCCTTTTGGCAGGCATCACACAATCCATCCTTTTAGAACTCCACTTGAGGAATACCTCTAACCAAATCTTTATTGACTAGCTCATTCATGGTCTTGAAGTTTAGATGAGACAGCTTCTTGTGCCATAGCCAACTTTCATCTTGACTTACTTTACTAAGAAGACAAGTTACTGATTCTGCATTTGATGAGTTAAAATCATCTAGGTACACATTTCTTTTTCTCACTCCAGTGAGAACCACTTTGTTGCTCTTCTTGTTGGTCACAACACAGGCTTTAGAATTGAAAGTGACTAAGTTGACCTTATCACAAAACTGGCTGATACTCAACAGATTATGCTTGAGTCCATCCACTAGGGCAACCTCTTCAATGATGACATTATCCTTTGAAATCAAGCCATATCCCACAGTATAACCCCTACTGTCATCTCCAAAGGTGATACTTGGACCAGCTCTTTCCTTGAACTCAGTGAGCAGGGTAGAATCTCCAGTCATGTGCCTTGAGCAACCACTATCTAGATACCAAAGATTCTTTCTGTTTCTCTGCACACATCAAAATCAAATCAAGTTGATTTTGGTACCCAAGTTTCCTTGGGTCTTGCCTTGTTAGCCTTTTTCTTTGGTTTCTTAGGTTTGACCTCATTTGACTTAGGTATTTCAGATTCATCCTTTGTCATTTGAGTTGGACCTTTGAAACTGTTCATTGAAGCAGAATTATCATGCACATTTTGGTTTACATGAAAAGGCATGCTGTTTGCAAACATGTTATTCCAGTAAGTCATGCTAAATAGCATTTGAGGCATAGTAGATGCAACATAATAAGGATTAGGTGCAAATGGCATATTAGCAAACTGTGTATTCATATTCTGTGCAGGCAAAACATTCATAGGCATTGCAGACATGGCAGTCATGCTGGGAAAAGAAGAAGGTGCAGACATGGGAGTAGGCATAGCAAGTTTGTAATTAACAGACAAATGATTAACACTACCATACTTAACACAAATTTTTCTTGGAGCATATTTATCAGGTGTGTAGTTGTTATGTTTGTTAATCCCTACCTTCCCATTTCTATTATTTTTCCTTTTTGATTCTGTTTTAACCTTATTCTTTTCTAATATGTCATTCAATTACTTGATAGATAGATGCCCAACATTAACTCTCTTTTCTTTTCTCACTTGACTTGATTCTCCTGGAACAAAGTTTTTAGAGACTAGTCCATATTTATCATTCAACTTAGCTAGCTTAGCTTTGCTAACTGGCTTACTAACATTCGATGGATGTGGGTCATTGTCTTTCGACGGATAATCCTTTTGATTATTTGACGGATAATTTTCATCATCCGTCAAATCCATATATATTGAAAGTCCTTCAAACAAATTGGAATTAAGCTTCTCTTTGTTCTTTTTCCAGGCTGCATCACAAAAAGATTCTATACCTTGAACTTTAGTGATTTGAGCATGGAGATCTCTGGATGATTTCCATGCCTTAATCACTTTCTGATCTCATTCAAGTTGCTTTCTTAAAATCTCTTCTTTCTTTAAAGATTCAGTTAATTCATCCTTGGCAGTTTTACATTCAATTTTCAATTTTTCAAACTCAATGAATTGTGACTCTAGCACATTATTCCTCTCACTCAAAAATAAATTGTTTTATTTAATTTTAGCATTTTACTTAGTGATAGATTTAAGAGTTACACGCAAATGATACAGCTCAACAGACATATCATTGTTGGCATCATTGCACTCAGATTTAGTTAAATGTGCTAGGTTAGTGGTGCTTACCTGATTGCTGGATGAACTAAATTCTGCTTCATCTAACTTGGCCATTAGGGCTAGATTGACATAGTTTGTTTCCTCATCTTCATCCAATCCATCTGCAGCCCAGTCATTCTCTTGTGATATGAAGCCCTTTCCTTTTGTTTGAGCAACTCAAAATATTTTTTCTTGTAGTCAACATGCTCAAACTTCTTCTTACTGGAATCAGACTTTCTACATTCTCTAGCAAAATGACCTTCCAAGCCACATTTGAAACACTTGAATTTAGACTTATCAACCATGTTTCTGTTTGGCTTAGCTGCTCCAAAATTCTTCTTGAATTTGAGCTTGGAAAATCTCCTGGATAAGAATGCTAGATGCTCATCTATATCATCCATGTCATCTTGGCTCAACTGTTCTTCATTTTTAGCTACCAGCCCTTTACCCTTGCTTTCACAGACCCTTGAGTTTGATGTAGATTCAACAACTTCAACCTTCATCTCCTTTTCCTTTTCTTGCTCAGCAACTAGTGCAATAAATCCTCCTTTCTTCCTTCCTTTCTCAATCTTTTCATCTCGCTCTATTTCAAGCTTATAGGTTTTTAGAATTCCATACAATCTTTCCAAGGTGAATTCCTTGTAATCTTGAGAGATTCTTAAAGAGACTGTCATGGGCTTCCATTCCTTTGGTAGAGATTGAAGGAATTTGAGGTTTGGGTCTTTTGTTTGGTAGACCCTTCCATGTAACTTGAGAGCATTTAGTAGCTTTTGAAATCTACTAAATATATCAGTGAGTGACTCATTTTCTTCAAAGTGAAAATGCTCATATTGCTGAATTAAGAGCTGTATTTTGTTCTCTCTTACTTGCTCAGTTCCATCACAAATAATTTGAATTGTGTCCCAGATTTCTTTGGCTGTTTTTCAGTTAATGATGTTGTCAAACATATCACCATCAACACCATTAAACAGTATGTTCATGGCCTTCTTATCTTTCCTGACTTGTTCAATGTCTGGATCAGACCACTCATGTCTGGGCTTTGGAACTGATGGCTCATTTCCTGTAGCAGCTCTCATAGGAATATGAGGACCGCTCTCAATGCAGTCCATATAAGCTTCATCTTGAGAAAGAAGATGTAGGTGCATCTTCTCCTTTCAGTGGTGATAGTTGTCTTTGTTCAGAAATGGAAATTTCACTCCAACATCCTTTCTAATCATCTTGCTGATTGTGGTGATCTTTATACTCTTTGTACTTCAAGAGCTTGCTCTGATACCAATTGTTATTCCCAAACAATGCAACGAGAATTACAGAAGGGGGTTGAATGTAATTTTGGCTATTTTTAAATTTTAAGACCGTTCTTACTTAATTTATATAACATTGTTTGATTTTGCAAGAAGTGCGGAATGAAACTTGAATTGAAATCAAAACACAAAGTAATAAAACACAAAGTTTTAAAACTTTCTGGTGGATTTGAACTTATCCACCAGAGATATATATATATATTAGTATGAGAACTCTGTGATGCTTGAATAGCACACAACTGCTTACAAGTGAACTTACAAACTTACATAGAAATTCTTAACAGATACAGCTTTTTCCATCTCTCTGAAAATTATGCTTTCTTAGTTAATAGTTCTACTTGCTACACTTGGTTTACATATTACCAAGTTACATGACAATAAGAAAAGATAATAAGATAAACTATATCTAGTCTAACTCCATGCTGTTTCACTACTCTATTCCAGTATCTTTAAATATCTTCATAATTGCCTGGAAATGGTAATGCTCATTCGTTCTCTTAAACCTATAATTAGGCTGCCACATTCAATTTACAAACACCCGATGCATGTGACTGTGTTGTCACTTTCAACTGCTCTTTTTGAATTATGATCATCTGTTGGGACTATGTTAATCATCTGTCGGGAGCCTAGTTGATTATCCGTCGGTAGTCTTTGTAGATCATCCATTGGAAAGCTTTTCTGTCACTTGACTCCATTTCACTTATACAGAATTACAAGACATCTCATATTTACAATTGACCAACCTATTATGTATAACAATCTAGTAGTCAACATGACTTAGAGAATCTTATAGAATTTACTAGACTAAAAACATTGTTGTTTGTAGAAATGTGCTGCAATACTTATTGTTACATAAGCTACACTCTCGATGAATGTTCAGTTGTCATCCGTCGGGACTATAAAGATCATCCGTCGGGACTATATTAGAACATCCGTCGAGAGCTACAAAAACACCAAGTTAAATCTAATAAGGTGTTTTATTTAACTTATCATCAAGTTCACAACATATTCCTAACAATAGAAAAAGTACAATAGGAACCTGTCAATTTCTAGGAAATAAGCTAGTATCATGGTTCATTAAAAAGCAAAATTCAGTCTCTACTTCTATAGTTGAGGCTAAATATATTGCTGCTGGTAGTTGTTGTGCACAGATTTTATGGATGAAAAATCAACTGCTGGTGTGATGCCCTCAATCTCGGGGTCAGGAAATGAGGACTCACACACCTCTAATCAAGTAATTAAATAAGCATAAACCCCGATTAACTACTAATAGGATCAACAGGATAAAGTATGAGACAAGATTACAACTACCAATCATAAAATATAACTCACAAACCTAAAATATTATTAAATAAACAATATTGATTCCGGCTGGGAACCGACAGATAACCCATTGTATCTTTAAACATTTCCTTCTAGGCACGAGCTCACTCACAAATACCACTACCTGCTCTGGCAACCGGAAGCCCTCAACACGGTAGGGACCACCAGGTACGCTCTTACGAGCAGTGCGCCTAAGCCTGGCCATCTTCTTGCTAAACTGCCAAGGTTAGATTAAAATAAAACAAATGAGTATAAAACTCAGCAAGTAACTATATAGCAGTTCTACAATATCAATTCACAATATGCTTTACCAAACTCAGGGCATTCTACTCTATTTGATCTAGGTGGCAGATTTCCAGCTTTTGGGTTAAAGAAAGGTTTTTGAAGGATAATGTGGGGCTTTCAAGGAACAAGGCTCAAACCAGGACGAAAGCCGACATTCATCACAAATCATTAAAGGATCATAATAGATCTTTCAAAAAAGGAAAGCAACAGTATTTCAATATATGGAATCAATCATATGATCAACAAATTCAAGAATCAGGGTTCTCGAGCTTTAAACTTCATATTAACATAATCAACTCTTTTCAAAGCAATATAAACCATTTTCATCGTCATGTTAAAGGTCCTAGCTCTAGGTTGAGCTGATGGTGCTGGGAGAGACGGCGGTCCAGCAATCCTGAGAACATTAGCCTTCTGAACAGGCTCCTTGCAATTCCTGGCCATATGGCCCACTTTACCACACTTGAAACAAGCCAAATCAGGCTTCCTCGCTCCACTTGGGCATTCTGAAGAGTAATGTCCCTTCTGGTTGCACTTAAAACACGTTATATCCAGCTTATTACACCTTCCCGGGTGTCTCTTTCCACAATTCCAGCATTCTTCAATCTGGGGTCTGCTATCCTTCCCCGGTTGTCCAGTTTTCTGGAAGCGGTTCTTCTGAACTCCGTTACCGGGTTTAAACTTCTGGAACTTTTGGTTCTGACCTCCACCATTCTTTCCAAACCTTCCTCTAAACTTTGAGCTTCCTTGCTCTTGCTCAGAGCTTTGAAACTTCCTCTTTCTCCCCTCATTTTCTCTCATTGCAGCTTCCCGCTCACCTTCCACTATCATTGCTTTTTGAACCAAAGCAGCATAATTCTTGATCTCCAACATTGCTATTTGACTTCTAATCCATGGCTTAAGTCCCTGTTGGAACCTCTTAGCCTTCTTCGCCTCTGTATTCACATACTCAGGTACGAATCTAGAAAATTCCGAAAACTTTACTTCATATTCTGCTACTGACATATCCTCTTGTCTAAGATCCAAAAATTTCATTTCCAACTGATCTTGCATATAGCTTGGTATATACTTCTCCAGAAACATCTCGGTGAACTTCTCCCAAGATAAGTCTTTACCTTCCAACAACGCCTTTGAAGACTCCCACCAGAAACTTGCTTCATCTTTCAGGTAATAACTTGCATACTGAGCTTTCTTATCATCCTTAACTTCTGCTAACTCAAAAGCTTTTTCCATTTCTCTCAACCAAGACTGAGCTTTAATCGGGTCTGGCAAACCTAAGAATTCTGGGTGATGAACAGATTGAAAGTGTTTGAAATTTCCAACTTTAGGGGCCACAGGTTGTTGCAAAAGCTGAGCAAGTCTGCTCAACATGGTGGTTTCTGGATTTACTTCTGGGTCTTGGGTGGGAATTTCTTCTTCTCGGTGATCCGGTGAGTTGGCCATTTCTTACAAACCTGATTGAGCAATTATTTAGCAATATTATAGCATGGCATAACAACAGTTTCTATACAAATCTCTTTTGTGGGTTTTAAGTTTTACCCAATTTGCACATGCAATCCTATTACTACATAATTCTCATATCAGTGTTGTTTTATCATGGCATAGAATAGGGTTTTATGATCTTTAAACATGGTTATACGAAAACATGGTTGTATAGAAACATAATATTGAGAACGGTTTATGAGATATTTAAGGTGCACAATGGAAAGCAAGACAATGGATTTATTTAAACAAGGGTACATAAAGATAGTTCTGGCTATCACAGGTTCTGAAATAAGGTACAATAATATAGCAGGGTTAAACAGAGGAAAATCTGGAAAATATCCCCCTATCTACCCCTAACTTCCAACAACTACTACTACGATACAGATCTGAAATATAACAAAATAAATGAAAAAGGGATCCCGGCATCTGACCAAGTATCCCAAAGCCTACCGGCGCTGAAAAACAACAATCTACGGGCTCAACCAACAGTCCCGTCTAATCATCTAGAATCTCTCTCAACACAACCAACATCCAGCGAATGATCTTATGCAGCCTCCGGGCCTCAGCATCCGCATCACTAGTGGATGGTCCCTCATCCAATCTCATCCTGGCAACCTGCTCCACCATCTTCACCCGAACTCGCCACTCATCATCCATAACTGAAGCACTCTGCCTAGACTCTCTAGTTAGCCTATCCACCAAAGCTCCCAACTCAGGAATGCGGGAGTACACAAAGTCTCGATCTTGGGCTAACTCACTGACAGGTACAGTCTTAGGCATCTCGGACTCTGGCTCAGGGGTCTCTGAATTTGACCTCAAGGGTGAAATCTGCATAGGGATCTCACTACTCTCAGAAGGGTCCTCCTCTGGGTCTGAACTAACATACACAGACTCCTCTGGAGAGGGTGGAATGGGGTCCACAGGGGTACCAGTCAAACTAATCTCTGAGTCTGAGTCACTACCACTACTATGATCCTCAGAGAAAACACAAAACAACAACCAAGAAACAATGTTAGGGTTAAATAAAGCTTCCAGCTAACTCACACCCTAACTCTAGTTTCCACTTCACCAATAAACACTTTCCTTAGACTATACCTAATAGTCTAACTCAACTCTATATGAGTCGAACTCTCTCGCGATATATATATATACCCAAAATACCCCTTTTTAATCCTAACTTGTCTCAGGGACTAGATCCTGTAGCTCTGATACCAACTTGTGATGCCCTCAATCTCGGGGTTAGGAAATGAGGACTCACATACCTCTAATCTAGTAATTAAATAAGCATAAACCCCGATTAACTACTAACAGGATCAACAGGATAAAGTATGAGACAAGATTACAACTACCAATCATAAAATATAACTCACAAACCCAAAATATTATTAAATAAATAATATCGATTCCGGATGGGAACCGACAGATAACCCATTATATCTTTAAACATTTCCTTCTAGGCGTGAGCTCACTCACAAATACCACTACCTGGTCTGGCAACCGAAGCCCTCAACACGGTAGGGACCACCAGGTACGCTCTTACGAGCAGTGCGCCTAAGCCTGGCCATCTTCTTGCTTAACTGCCATAGTTAGATTAAAACAAAACAAATGAGTATAAAACTCAGCAAGTAACTATATAGCAGTTCTACAATATCAATTCACAATATGCTTTACCAAACTCAGGGCATTCTACTCTATTTGATCTAGGTGGCAGATTTCCAGCTTTTGGGTTAAAGAAAGGTTTTTGAAGGATAATGTGGGGATTTCAAGGAACAAGGCTCAAAGCAGGATGAAAGCCGACATTCATCACAAATCATTAAAGGATCAGAATAGATCTTTCAAAAGAGGAAATCAATAGTATTTCAATATATGGAATCAATCATATGATCAACAAATTTAAGAATCAGGGCACTCGAGCTTTAAGCTTCACATTAACATAATCAACTCTTTTCAAAGCAATATAAACCATTTTCATTTTTTAAGAATCAATTTACTGAACATAAAGTTTCAGTTCCCTTTTTAAATAATCATTTAGAACCCTTGATTGGATCACTTTATCTTTCCATTTCATTATATACGGGTGATCAGCCCATACCGACCTCCATTCCGGTCTTTAAGGTACCAATCGGCATAATTTTAGCCTTAAATTGGACTAGCCCCGCTAGCCTCTTACCATGACTGGACTAGTCCCACTAGCCTCTTACGTCTCAATCCAATCCATCAGGAATTCGTTTGGAAAACCTCGAGTTGGAAAAACAAATAGGTTTTCTAAAATCCATTTTATCATTACCAAGAATATGAAATCATTCAGACTCTTTCGAGTCGAAACTCATTCTTAAGTCAGATTTTAAGAAAAACAAAGTTAAGGGAATGATTCAAGGATAAACAAGGAACAATTCTTAAGGATTCTGTATCAAGGATAACAAGGCATTTAAGTTAAAAGGATCAACATTTGTCTAGGGATCAATAGGGTGATCAGGAAATAAAGTATCATTAAACAGGGTTCACAAGGATAATTAGAGGGTTCAATACAATTCATGGCTTAATAAATAACTGGAACAAAAAGGACAAATTATCAAAGGGTTGAATCATTATGCTTATCTATAACAGTTTATCAAGAACAAAGGCAGGGTATCTCAAATCAATATCAGGGTTTCACAATTCAACAGTTCAATACTCTACATGGCATGAACAACATTCTCTTTATAACCATTTACACAAGTAATCAGAGTTACTTGCCTGGATTTGCTTTCCTGAAGGTTGAACTACTGCCACCTAGTATATCCTTTCCTTTCCTAGCCTGAATGCCCTCACGCTCCGAATCTACAATAAAACCAAAACCTTAATCAGTTTCTCAACTCTCGTTCCCAGAATGATCACTCAATAAGATAACTCGATTATACCTTTGACTCGAACTATACGAGTATAGCTTATATACACACAACACATAGCACATTCTTTACTTATAGCCTTATATCACTTTACATATACTCGTTAAACCTTGACTATTTTCCCCAAATCATATATTTATAACTCGTACAAACACATAATGATATGCACGGCTATTACTTATAGCTTTTAACCTCTATTAACTCAATTCCCTTTCCTTTTATCCATAATTCGAACCAAAACACAATCCAACAAGCAAAATTCAAAGGTTTTCATACATAAACATTCAATCATTCTATCGTTTACCAAAAATCAGATTTTTGACTTTGAATTTCTTTGGCCTATTCGGCCTTAACCACAATCATAATCAAATCAAATCATGCATCAACAAGTCCTTTTCTAAATCAACAAGTCCTTTTCTAAATCATGCACCAACATCCAGCGAATGATCTTATGGAGCCTCCGGGCCTCAGCATCAGCATCACTAGTGGATGGTCCCTCATCCAATCTCCTCCTGGCAACCTGCTCCACCATCTTCACCCGAACTCACCACTCATCATCCATAACTGAAGCACTCTGCCTAGACTCTCTGGCTAGCCTATCCACCAAAGCTCCCAACTTAGGAATACGGGAGTACACAAAGTCTCGATCCTGGGCTAACTTGCCACCAACACTGACAGGTACAATCTTAGGCATCTCGCACTCTGGCTCAGGGGCAGGGGTCTCTGAATCTGGCCTCAAGGGTGAAATCTGCATAGGGATCTCACTACTCTCAGAAGGGTCCTCCTCTGGGTCTGAACTAACATACACAGACTCCTCTGGAGAGGGTGGAATGGGGTCCACAGGGGTACCAGTCAAACTAATCTCTGAGTCTGAGTCACTACCACTACTATGATCCTCAGAGAAAACACAAAACAACAACCAAGAAACAATGTTAGGGTTAAATAAAGCTTCCAGCTAACTCACACCCTAACTCTAGTTTCCACTTCACCAATAAATACTTTCCTTAGACTATACCTAATAGTCTAACTCAACTCTATATGAGTCGAACTCTCTCGGGATATACATATACCCAAAATACCCCTTTTTAATCCTAACTTGTCTCAAGGACTAGATCCTGTAGCTCTGATACCAAATTGTGACGCTCTCAATCTCGGGGTTAGGAAATGAGGACTCACACACCTCTAATCTAGTAATTAAATAAGCATAAACCCCGATTAACTACTAACAGGATCAACAAGATATAGTATGAAACAAGATTACAACTACCAATCATAAAATATTACTCACAAACCCAAAATATTATTAAATAAACAATATCGATTCTGGCTGGGAACCGACAGATAACCCATTGTATCTTTAAACATTTCCTTCTAGGCGCGAGCTCACTCACAAATACCACTACCTGCTCTGGCAACCGGAAGCCCTCAACACGGTAGGGACCACCAGGTACGCTCTTACGAGCAGTGCACCTAAGCTTGGCCATCTTCTTGCTTGACTGCCATGGTTAGATTAAAACAAAACAAATGATTATAAAACTCAGCAAGTAACTATATAGCAGTTCTACAATATCAATTCACAATATGCTTTACCAAACTCAGGGCATTCTACTCTATTTGATCTAGGTGGCAGATTTCCAGCTTTTGGGTTAAAGAAAGTTTTTTGAAGGATAATACGGGGCTTTCAAGGAACAAGGCTCAAAACAGGATGAAAGCCGACATTCATCACAAATCATTAAAGGGTCAGAATAGATCTTTCAAAAGAGGAAAGCAACAGTATTTCAATATATGGAATCAATCAAATGATCAACAAATTCAAGAATCAGGGTTCTCGAGCTTTAAGCTTCACATTAACATAATCAACTCTTTTCAAAGCAATATAAACCATTTTCATTTTCAAGAATCAATTTACTGAATAGAAAGTTTCAGTTCCCTTTTTAAATAATCATTTAGAACCCTTGATTGGATCACTTTATCTTTCCATTTCATTATATACGGGTGATCAGCCCGTACCGACCTCCATTCCGGTCTTTAAGGTACCAATCGACATAATTTCAGCCTTAAATTGGACTAGCCCCGCTAGCCTCTTACCATGACTGGACTAGTCCCACTAGCCTCTTACGTCCCAATCTAATCCATCAGGAATTCGTTTGGAAAACCTTGAGTTGAAAAAATAAATAGGTTTTCTAAAATCCATTTTATCATTACCAAGAATATGAAATCATTCAGACTCTTTCGAGTCGAAACTCATTCTTAAGTCAGATTTTAAGAAAAACAAAGTTCAGGGAATGATTCAAGGATAAACAAGGAACAATTCTTAAGGATTCTGTATCAAGGATAACAAGACATTTAAGTTAAAAGGATCAACATTTGTCTAGGGATCGATAGGGTGATCAGGATATAAAGTATCATTAAACAGGGTTCGCAAGGATAATTAGAGGGTTCAATACAATTCATGGCTTAATAACTAACTGGAACAGAAAGGACAGATTATCAAAGGGTTGAATCATTATGCTTATCAATAACAGTTTATCAAGAACAAAGGCAGGGTATCTCAAATCAATATCAGGGTTTCACAATTCAACAGTTCAATACTCTATATGGCATGAACAACATTCTCTTTATAACCATTTACACAAGTAATCAGAGTTACTTGCCTGAATTTGCTTTCGTGAAGGTTGAACTACTGCCACCTAGTATATCCTTTCCTTTCCTAGCCTGAATGCCCTCACGCTCCGAATCTACAATAAAACCAAAACCTTAATCAGTTTCTCAACTCTCGTTCCCAGAACGATCACTCAATAAGATAACTCGATTATACCTTTGACTCGAACTATACGAGTATAGCTTATATACACACAACACATAGCACATTCTTTACTCATAGCCTTATATCACTTTATATATACTCGTTAAACCTTGACTATTTTCCCCAAATCATATATTTATAACTCGTACAAACACACAATGATATGCACGACTATTACTTATAGCTTTTAATTTCTATTAACTCAATTCCCTTTCCTTTTATCCATAATTCGAACCAAAACACAATCCAACAAGCAAAATTCAAAGGTTTTCACACATAAACATTCAATCATTCTATCGTTTACCAAAAATCAGATTTTTGACTTTGAATTTCTTTGGCCTATTCGGCCTTAACCACAATCACAATCAAATCAAATCATGCATCAACAAGTCCTTTTCTAAATCAACATGCAATCTTATTACTTTCTAGTTAAACCTTAATTATACCAAAATCAAGTCACAAAAGTCAATTCTTCTTTTTACTAACACAAGGTCGAACCAAAACCTTCACCATGCATTCCCAAATTTTGCATCCAAACAAATGTAAAGTCCAATTATCATAGAATCATACTTAAACCATAAAAGAACATAGCTCTTTTTGAGACATGCAAACATTAAGAAATTTTTATCATCCAATCTTTACTAATTTCCAAGAATGAACATTAACAAGTCATGACCATTAAAATCATTTTTGATCTTTTAAAACCAAGATTCCATTCGGGTTTTTCAAAAACAACACATGTAAATGATCTTCTTAATCCTTAAATCACACATCAACCCATAATCAAACATCAAATCAACAACTCATTCATTTTAACAAAATCAACATGATTTTCTAAAAAAAAATAGCAAGGGCCATTCGACCTTTCCTCAAAAACACATATGCAACTCAACTTTTAAGCTTTTACATCTTTAATCCTACTAATCTCTTAACATCAAACTAAATTAACATTACATCCAACAAGAATCAATCTATCAACTTGTAATCTACGAAACCATTTGGCCTTTTTATCAAAATATCATATGCAAACACAAATATTTGATTTAAAGATTCTAGAGCTCAGTTTTTAAATCATTGCTCACCACCGGTTCACCGGAGTTCATCACCGGTGGCGGTGATTTCTCGGTGGTGCCCCATTTCGGGGTTTCCAACCTTGAAACCTCCGATTTATTTACACACAAGGCACATGCAAGACTCACTTGGCTTTGAAAATCATTTTTCAATTATAAAATCACCTCCTTAAGCACATATTAGACCATATACACACACGTACACACACATCAAGTATGAACATACACACACACACACACACACACACACACACTTCGAGCTTGCATGCAACAAGATATTCACATATGTACACTCCAATAACCACTTATGTATGTTTAACAAGAGATTTTGAGAAGGATTGGTGAGAGTTATCAAAGAAACAAGTGGTTTACCAAGAGAAAAGAAGAAGAACCGAGAGAGAGAAAGAGTAGTCGAGAGAGAGTGTGAGAAAGAAAGAGAGAAGAGAGATTGATGTGCTCGGGAAAAAGGAAGAAAAGGGGGGAAGAGAATGAGTTTTATACTCAATCAAAATCAAGGGCATTTTAGTACATTACTAATTCCCCTTTTTATTCTTATTGTTCCTTCCTTTTTACTCAAATGTAACAAGAATTAAATATAAAATATATCTCTCTCGGGAAGTCGAGAATTATTGAAAATGACAATTTTAATACGTAGGCCTTGAAATTAGCTTTCCAACCATTACTCATAATAAGATTTTGAGCGTACGGTTGATTTTATATGAATTTCGCAAGCTCGCCTTAATAATAACATTTTTCTGTATACAATCAATTAAAAAATGCAAAGACCACCAAATAAATCCACTCATCATTTTTAAAAAGTCTCTAGGACTACTAAGAAGATATCAAAACAAATCCCATGCTTTTATCTTACTCGTATGATTTTATAAAAATAAGCGAAGGTTAATTAAACCTTTATTTAAATCACATAATCCCTTTTAAATTCATAAAGATGTCACAGAACACATAGTCATGCACACAGACAGGCAATCACACATATACGATCACATAACGACTCAGGTCTGATCATAGATTCTATCCCTCTTTAATCTTTATCCTTTTCAACGCGTATCAGGTCACGTTCAGCCTGACGGCCCGACGCTCAGCGTTTCGATTACGCTTCTCATTATCATTATCGATCGACACGTCACTTAGGACGAAATACTTTATTTACGAATTCATTTCATTCAATCACACATAATCCATATTTTATATTCTTTAACTCCTTATTAGGACGGGTTCCGTTCTACCTGACGGCCCGACGACACAGCTTAACTCCTAAGCTGACTCTTTAAATTGGAACGTTTTTATCTACGCTCCTATATTCTAATATACAGAAAAGACAATTAATCAGTACTTAGTCACATAATTATAATCACATCACATAACACATACTTTATTAACTTAATTACGTCGCAAAGTTCTCAGTCGTCACAATCTACCCTCCTTAAAAGGATTCTGTCCCCAGAATCTGATCTAAACAAATAGATGGGGATACTTTTCTTTCATTTCGCTTTCTAATTTCCAAATCGATTCTTCGACTAATGGATTTCTCCATAATACTCTAACTAGAGGTACAACTTTATTTGTAAGCTTCCTCTCTTTTCGATCCAAAATTCGAACTGGCTGTTCCACATAGGACAAATCTGGTTGGATTTCCACTGGCTCCAACTCGATCACATGGCTCGCATCAGCAGTATACTTCTTTAGAAGAGATACATAAAATACATTATGCAGATGTTGCATTTGCGGAGGTAGCGCCAATTCATATACCACTTTCCCAACTCGATGCAATACTTCAAATGGTCCTATATACCTAGGACTCAACTTTCTTTTCTTTCCGAATCGAGTTAAACCTTTCCAAGGAAATATCTTTACCAAGACTTTGTCTCCAGATTCAAATTGCACATCTTTACGTTCTTGATTTGCGTACTTTGCCTGTCGATCTTGAGCTGCAATTAATCTCATTTGAATCATTTCGACCTTTTCCTTCGTTTGTTGAACTAGTTGTGGGCCAATTAATTTGCGTTCACCAACTTCGTCCCAATAAGTATGGGACCTATACTTTCTTCCATACAACGCTTCATAAGGCGGCATGCCAATACTCGCATGATATATGTTGTTGTAGGAAAACTCAATTAAGGGCAAATGATCATCCCAATTTCCTTTGAAATCTATTACACAGGTTCGCAACATATCTTCAATTGTCTGAATTGTACTTTCACTTTGTCCGTCTGTCTGCGGATGATATGCCATACTCATTTTCAACTTAGTTCCCAAATGATCATGGAATTGTCGCCAAAATCTCGAGTTAAACCTTGGGTCTCTATCGGACACGATAGACACAGGAATTCCATGACACATCACAATCTCATCCAAATACAATTTGACCAACTTTTCCAATGAAAACCTTTCATTTATCGTCAAGAAATGTGCTGACTTTGTCAACCGATTGATTACCACCCAAATCGCATTATGATTTGACTTGGTTTTAGGTAATCCTACCACGAAATCCATCGCGATATGTTCCCATTTCCATTCGGGTATGTCCAGTGGCTGAAGCAATCCGCTTGGCCTTTGATGTTCCACTTTGACTCTTTGGCACGTATAACATTTACTTATCCATTCCACAATTTCCTTCTTCATATTTGGCCACCAATAACTTTCTTTTAAATCCTGGTACATTTTCGTACTTCCATGGTGAATTGAAATCTCGAGTTATGCGCTTCTTGCAAAATCTCGTGCTTTAGTTCCACGACATTAGGTATCCAAATACGTGAGTTAACACGGTATATCCCTTTTCCATCATTTTGAGCTTTAATTTCTTCTCCCGTTAACTAATCCTTTTCGCGATTCATCACTTGCTCTTGACAGCATCGAATCTTTTCCAAAATCTCGGGTTGAAACAATATTGCATATATAGCTTCACCTCCACATTCTGGAGTCTGCACCTCTATTTCCATCTTTTCAAAGTACTTGATTAATTCTTCCGATGACGTTAACATATTCAACCTTTCTTTTCGACTTAAAGCATCAGCTACCACATTTGCCTTTTCAGGATGATAGTTTATCGCACAATCATAATCTTTGATCAATTCCAACCACCTTCTTTGTCGCATATTCAATTCTTTCTGGCTAAAGATATACTTTAAACTTTTATGATCCATATAAATCTCGCACTTTTCTCCGTACAAATAATGCCTCCAAATCTTAAGGGCAAACACAATTGCTGCCAATTCCAAATTATGCGATGGATACTTTTGCTCGTGCGGCTTGAGTTGCCTTGACGCATATGCTATTACCTTCCCGTGTTGCATTAACACGCATCCAAGTCCTTTATATGAAGCATCACTGAATATCACGAATTCCCCTTTATCATCTGGTAATACCAACACTGGGGCGGTTACCAACCTCCTCTTTAATTCTTGAAAACTTTCCTCGCACTTTTCTGTCCAAACAAACTTCTCATTCTTTCTCGTCAACTTTGTTAACGGAGCAAAAATCTTAGAAAAATCTTGCACAAATCTCCTATAATATCCGGCTAATCCCAGAAAACTTCTGACTTCCGTAGGAGTCTTGGGTCTTTCCCAATTCATTACAGCTTCTATCTTGGCTGGGTCCACTTTGATTCCTTCTTTATTAACTACATGACCAAGAAATTGCACTTCCTTTAGCCAAAATTCACACTCTGAAAACTTAGCATACAGCTTCTCTTTTCGTAGAATTTCCAAAGAAATCCTCAAATGCTCCTTATGATCTCCTTCCGTCTTGGAGTAAATCAGTATATTGTCGATAAACACAATAACAAACTTATCCAAGTACTGCTTGAACACTCTGTTCATAAGATCCATAAATACAGCTGGTGCATTCGTCAAGCCAAATGCCATTACCAAAAACTCATAATGTCCGTATCTCGTTCAGAACGCTGTCTTGGGTATATCTTCCGCTTTAATCTTTAATTGATGATACCCAGACCTTAAATCAATCTTTGAGAAACACGAAGCTCCTTTTAACTGGTCAAACAAGTCATCGATCCGTGGTAGAGGGTACTTATTCTTGATCGTCAACTTATTCAGTTCGCGGTAATCTATGCACAACCTCATACTTCCATCCTTTTTCTTTACAAATAACACCGGTGCGCCCCACGGGGATACACTCGGTCGGATCACTCCTTTATCCAACAATTCTTGCAACTGAGCTGCCAATTCCTTCATCTCGACCGGCGCCATGCGATAGGGAGCTTTTGACAATGGTTCCGTTCCAGGAGCCAAATCAATCATAAACTCGATTTCTCTGTCTGGAGGTAGTCCAGGCAATTCATCGGGAAACACATCCGGAAAATCTCTTACTACCGGAATATCCTCGATCTTCACAGATTCTTTCTCCACATCCACGACATGAGCCAAATAAACTTCGCATCCTTGACGCAATAATCTTCTTGCCTCAATAGCCGTTAGAAATTTCTTCTCTTGCCTCTTTCCTTTAAATATCACCTCTTCTCCCTCCTTGGTTCTTAACTTCACCTTTTTACTTTTACATTCTATTTGCGCTTCATGGTTTGACAACCAATCCATTCCTAGTATGACCTCAAATTTTACTAACTTAAAGGGAATTAAGTCAGCAGAAAAGTGCCGACCTTCTATAGTCACATCACATTCAGGACAAATCTTGCTAGCAATAACTTTATCTTGGTTTTCTACCTCTATAATCAAATTAGGTTCTAGAGGGTACGCATCACAATTTAACTTATCAAGAATACTTTCAGTGATAAAAGATCTAGTTGCTCCAGAATCCATCAAAACTTTTACTTCTACTGAGTTTATAACAAGCATACCTGCTACCACGTCCATATCTTGCACCGCATCTTTCATCGTCATGTTAAAGGTCCTAGCTCTAGGTTGAGCTGATGGTGCTGGGAGAGACGGCGATCCAGCAATCCTGAGAACATTAGCCTTCTGAACAGGCTCCTTGTAATTCCTGGCCATATGGCCCACTTTACCACACTTGAAACAAGCCAAATCAGGCTTCCTCGCTCCACTTGGGCATTCTGAAGAGTAATGTTCCTTTTGGTTACACTTAAAACACGTTATATCCAGCTTATTACACCTTCCCGAGTGTCTCTTTCCACAATTCCTGCATTCTTGAATCTGGGGTCTGCTATCCTTCCCCGGTTGTCCAGTTTTCTGGAAGCGGTTCTTCTGAACTCCGTTACCGGGTTTAAACTTCTGGAACTTTTGGTTCTGACCTCCACCATTCTTTCCAAACCTTCCTCTAAACTTTGAGCTTCCTTGCTCATGCTCAGAGCTTTCAAACTTCCTCTTTCTCCCTTCATTTTCTCTCCTTGCAGCTTCCCGCTCACCTTCCACTATCATCGCTTTTTGAACCAAAGCAGCATAATTCTTGATCTCCAACATTGCTGTTTGACTTCTAATCCATGGCTTAAGTCCCTGTTCGAACCTCTTAGCCTATTCGCCTCCGTATTCACATACTTAGGTACAAATCTAGACAATTCCGAAAACTTCACTTCATTAACTGCTACTGACATATCCTCTTGTCTAAGATCCAGAAATTTCATTTCCAGCTGATCTTGCATATAGCTTGGCATATAATTCTCCAGAAACATCTCGGTGAACTTCTCCCAAGATAAGTCTTTGCCTTCCAACAACGCCTTTGAAGACTCCCACCAGAAAATTGCTTCATCTTTCAGGTAATAACTTGCATACTGAGCTTTCTTATCGTCCTTAACTTCTGCTAACTCAAAAGCTATTTCCATTTCTCTCAACCAAGACTGAGCTTTAATCGGGTCTGGAAAACCTAAGAATTCTGGGGGATGAACAGATTGAAAGTGTTTGAAATTTCCAACTTTAGGGGCCACAGGTTGTTGCAAAAGCTGAGCAAGTCTGCTCATCATGGTGGTTTCTGGATTTACTTCTGGGTCTTGGGTGGGAATTTCTTCTTCTTGGTGATCCGGTGAGTTGGCCATTTCTTACAAACCTGATTGAGCAATTATTTAGCAATATGATAGCATGGCATAACAATAGTTTCTATAAAAATCTCTTTTGTGGGTTTTAAGTTTTACCCAATTTGCACATGCAATCCTATTACTACATAATTCTCATATCAGTGTTGTTTTATCATGGCACAAAATAGGGTTTTATGATCTTTAAACATGGTTATACGAAAATATGGTTGTATAGAAACATAATATTGAGAACGGTTTATGAGATATTTAAGGTGCACAATGGAAAGCAAGACAATGGATTTATTTAAACAAGGGTACATAAAGATAGTTCTGGCTATCACAGGTTCTGAAATAAGGTACAATAATATAGCAGGGTTAAACAGAGGAAAAACTGGAAAATATCCCCTATCTACCCCTAACTTCCAACAACTACTACTACGATACAGATCTGAAATACAACAAAATAAATGAAAAAGGGATCCCGGCATCTGACCAAGTATCCCAAAGCCTACCGGTGCTGAAAAACAACAATCTACGGGCTCAACCAACAGTCCCGTCTAATCATCTAGAATCTCTCTCAACACAACCAACATCCAGCGAATGATCTTATGCAGCCTCCAGGCCTCAGTATCAACATCACTAGTGGATGGTCCCTCATCCAATCTCCTCCTGGCAACCTGCTCCACCATCTTCACCCGAACTCGCCACTCATCATCCATAACTGAAGCACTCTGCCTAGACTCTCTGGCTAGCCTATCCACCAAAGCTCCCAACTTAGGAATACGGGAGTACACAAAGTCTCGATCCTGGGCTAACTTGCCACCAACACTGACAGGTACAATCTTAGGCATCTCGCACTCTGGCTCAGGGGCAGGGGTCTCTGAATCTGGCCTCAAGGGTGAAATCTGCATAGGGATCTCACTACTCTCAGAAGGGTCCTCCTCTGGGTCTGAACTAACATACACAGACTCCTCTGGAGAGGGTGGAATGGGGTCCACAGGGGTACCAGTCAAACTAATCTCTGAGTCTGAGTCACTACCACTACTATGATCCTCAGAGAAAACACAAAACAACAACCAAGAAACAATGTTAGGGTTAAATAAAGCTTCCAGCTAACTCACACCCTAACTCTAGTTTCCACTTCACCAATAAACACTTTCCTTAGACTATACCTAATAGTCTAACTCAACTCTATATGAGTCGAACTCTCTCGCGATATATATATATACCCAAAATACCCCTTTTTAATCCTAACTTGTCTCAGGGACTAGATCCTGTAGCTCTGATACCAACTTGTGATGCCCTCAATCTCGGGGTTAGGAAATGAGGACTCACATACCTCTAATCTAGTAATTAAATAAGCATAAACCCCGATTAACTACTAACAGGATCAACAGGATAAAGTATGAGACAAGATTACAACTACCAATCATAAAATATAACTCACAAACCCAAAATATTATTAAATAAACAATATCGATTCCGGATGGGAACCGACAGATAACCCATTATATCTTTAAACATTTCCTTCTAGGCGCGAGCTCACTCACAAATACCACTACCTGGTCTGGCAACCGAAGCCCTCAACACGGTAGGGACCACCAGGTACGCTCTTACGAGCAGTGCGCCTAAGCCTGGCCATCTTCTTGCTTAACTGCCATAGTTAGATTAAAACAAAACAAATGAGTATAAAACTCAGCAAGTAACTATATAGCAGTTCTACAATATCAATTCACAATATGCTTTACCAAACTCAGGGCATTCTACTCTATTTGATCTAGGTGGCAGATTTCCAGCTTTTGGGTTAAAGAAAGGTTTTTGAAGGATAATGTGGGGATTTCAAGGAACAAGGCTCAAAGCAGGATGAAAGCCGACATTCATCACAAATCATTAAAGGATCAGAATAGATCTTTCAAAAGAGGAAATCAACAGTATTTCAATATATGGAATCAATCATATGATCAACAAATTTAAGAATCAGGGCACTCGAGCTTTAAGCTTCACATTAACATAATCAACTCTTTTCAAAGCAATATAAACCATTTTCATTTTTTAAGAATCAATTTACTGAACATAAAGTTTCAGTTCTCTTTTTAAATAATCATTTAGAACCCTTGATTGGATCACTTTATCTTTCCATTTCATTATATACGGGTGATCAGCCCATACCGACCTCCATTCCGGTCTTTAAGGTACCAATCGGCATAATTTCAGCCTTAAATTGGACTAGCCCCGCTAGCCTCTTACCATGACTGGACTAGTCCCACTAGCCTCTTACGTCTCAATCCAATCCATCAGGAATTCGTTTGGAAAACCTCGAGTTGGAAAAACAAATAGGTTTTCTAAAATCCATTTTATCATTACCAAGAATATGAAATCATTCAGACTCTTTCGAGTCGAAACTCATTCTTAAGTCAGATTTTAAGAAAAAAAAAGTTAAGGGAATGATTCAAGGATAAACAAGGAACAATTCTTAAGGATTCTGTATCAAGGATAACAAGGCATTTAAGTTAAAAGGATCAACATTTGTCTAGGGATCAATAGGGTGATCAGGAAATAAAGTATCATTAAACAGGGTTCACAAGGATAATTAGAGGGTTCAATACAATTCATGGCTTAATAAATAACTGGAACAAAAAGGACAAATTATCAAAGGGTTGAATCATTATGCTTATCAATAACAGTTTATCAAGAACAAAGGCAGGGTATCTCAAATCAATATCAGGGTTTCACAATTCAACAGTTCAATACTCTACATGGCATGAAAAACATTCTCTTTATAACCATTTACACAAGTAATCAGAGTTACTTGCCTGAATTTGCTTTCCTGAAGGTTGAACTACTGCCACCTAGTATATTCTTTCCTTTCCTAGCCTGAATGCCCTCACGCTCCGAATCTACAATAAAACCAAAACCTTAATCAGTTTCTCAACTCTCATTCCCAGAATGATCACTCAATAAGATAACTCGATTATACCTTTGACTCGAACTATACGAGTATAGCTTATATACACACAACACATAGCACATTCTTTACTTATAGCCTTATATCACTTTACATATACTCGTTAAACCTTGACTATTTTCCCCAAATCATATATTTATAACTCGTACAAACACACAATGATATGCACGGCTATTACTTATAGCTTTTAACCTCTATTAACTCAATTCCCTTTCCTTTTATCCATAATTCGAACCAAAACACAATCCAACAAGCAAAATTCAAAGGTTTTCATACATAAACATTCAATCATTCTATCGTTTACCAAAAATCAGATTTTTGACTTTGAATTTCTTTGGCCTATTCGGCCTTAACCACAATCATAATCAAATCAAATCATGCATCAACAAGTCCTTTTCTAAATCAACATGTAATCTTACTCCTTTATCCAACAATTCTTGCAACTGAGCTGCCAATTCCTTCATCTCGACCGGCGCCATGCGATAGGGAGCTTTTGACACTGGTTCCGTTCTAGGAGCCAAATCAATCGTAAACTCGATTTCTCTGTCTGGAGGTAGTCCAGGCAATTCATCGGGAAACACATCCAGAAAATCTCTTACTACCGGAATATCCTCGATCTTCACAGATTCTTTCTCCACATCCATGACATGAGCCAAATAAACTTCGCATCCTTGACGCAATAATCTTCTTGCCTCAATAGCCGTTAGAAATTTCTTCTCTTGCCTCTTTCCTTTAAATATCACCTCTTCTCCCTCCTTGGTTCTTAACTTCACCTTTTTACTTTTACATTCTATTTGCGCTTCATGGTTTGACAACCAATCCATTCCTAGTATGACCTCAAATTCTCCTAACTTAAAGGGAATTAAGTCAGTAGAAAAGTGCCGACCTTCTATAGTCACATCACATTCAGGACAAATCTTGCTAGCAATAACTTTCTCTTGGTTTGCTACCTCTATAATCAAATTAGGTTCTAGAGGGTACGCAACACAATTTAACTTATCAAGAATACATTCAGAGATAAACGATCTAGTTGCTCCAGAATCCATCAAAACTTTTACTTCTACTGAGTTTATAACAAGCATACCTGCTACCACGTCCACATCTTGCACCACATCTTTCATCGTCATGTTAAAGGTCCTAGCTCTAGGTTGAGCTGATGGTGCTGGGAGAGATGGCGGTCCAGCAATCCTGAGAACATTAGCCTTCTGAACAGGCTCCTTGCAATTCCTGGCCATATGGCCTACTTTACCATACTTCAAACAAGCCAAATCAGGATTCCCCGCTCTACTTGGGCATTTTGAAGAGTAATGTCCCTTCTGGTTGCACTTAAAACACGTTACATCCAGCTTACTACACCTTCCCGGGTGTCTCTTTTCACAATTCCTGCATTCTTGAATCTGGGGTCTGCTATCCTTCCCCGGTTGTCCAGTTTTCTGGAAGCGGTTCTTCTGAACTCCGTTACCGGGTTTAAACTTCTGGAACTTTTGGTTCCGACCTCCACAATTCTTTCCAAACCTTCCTCTAAACTTTGAGCTTCCTTGCCATTGCTCAGAGCTTTCAAACTTCCTCTTTCTCCCTTCATTTTCTCTCCTTACAGCTTCCCGCTCACCTTCCACTATCATCGCTTTTTGAACCAAAGCAGCATAATTCTTGATCTCCAACATTGCTATTTGACTTCTAATCCATGGCTTAAGTCCCTGTTGGAACCTCTTAGCCTTCTTCGCCTCTGTATACACATACTCAGGTACGAATCTAGACAATTCCAAAAACTTCACTTCATATTCTGCTATTGACATATCCTCTTGTCTAAGATCCAAAAATTTCATTTCCAACTGATCTTGCATACAGCTTGGCATATACTTCTCCAGAAACATCTCGGTGAACTTCTCCCAAGATAAGTCTTTGCCTTCCAACAACGCCTTTAAAGACTCCCACCAGAAACTTGCTTCATCTTTCTGGTAATAACTTGCATACTGAGCTTTCTTATCGTCCTTAACTTCTGCTAACTCAAAAGCTTTTTCCATTTCTCTCAACCAAGACTGAGCTTTAATCGGGTCTGGCAAACCTAAGAATTCTGGGGGATGAACAGATTGAAAGTGTTTGAAATTTCTAACTTTAGGGGCCACAGGTTGTGGCAAAAGCTGAGCAAGTCTGCTCATCATGGTGGTTTCTGGATTTACTTCTGGGTCTTGGGTGGGAATTTCTTCTTCTTGGTGATCCG
This sequence comes from Apium graveolens, assembly GCF_009905375.1. Taxonomy (NCBI): domain Eukaryota; kingdom Viridiplantae; phylum Streptophyta; class Magnoliopsida; order Apiales; family Apiaceae; genus Apium; species Apium graveolens. The sequence continues at coordinate 30,267,392 of NC_133655.1, read as the reverse complement.
GTGAGTTGGCCATTTCTTACAAACCTGATTGAGCAATTATTTAGCAATATGATAGCATGACATAACAATAGTTTCTATAAAAATCTCTTTTATGGGTTTTAAGTTTTACCCAATTTGCACATGCAATCCTATTACTACATAATTCTCATATCAGTGTTGTTTTATCATGGCATAGAATAGGGTTTTATGATCTTTAAACATGGTTATACGAAAACATGGTTGTATAGAAACATAGTATTGAGAACGGTTTATGAGATATTTAAGGTGCACAATGGAAAGCAAGACAATGGATTTATTTAAACAAGGGTACATAAAGATAGTTCTGGCTATCACAGGTTCTGAAATAAGGTACAATAAAATACCAGGGTTAAACAGAGGTAAAACTGGAAAATATCCCCTATCTACCCCTAACTTCCAACAACTACTACGATACAGTTCTGAAATATAACAAAATAAATGAAAAAGGGATCCCGACATCTAACCAAGTATCCCGAAGCCTACCGGTGCTGAAAAAACAACAATCTACGGGCTCAACCAACAGTCCCGTCTAATCATCTAGAATCTCTCTCAACACAACCAACATCCAGCGAATGATCTTATGGAGCCTCCGGGCCTCAGCATCAGCATCACTAGTGGATGGTCCCTCATCCAATCTCCTCCTGGCAACCTGCTCCACCATCTTCACCCGAACTCACCACTCATCATCCATAACTGAAGCACTCTGCCTAGACTCTCTGGCTAGCCTATCCACCAAAGCTCCCAACTCAGGAATGCGGGAGTACACAAAGTCTCGATCCTGGGCTAACTTGCCACTAATACTGACAGGTATAGTCTTAGGCATCTCGGACTCTGGCTCAGGGGCAGGGGTCTCTGAATCTGGCCTCAAGGGTGAAATTTGCATGGGGATCTCACTACTCTCAGAAGGTTCCTCCTCTGGGTCTGAACTAGCATACACAGGCTCCTCTGGAGAGGGTGGAATGAGGTCCACAGGGGTACCAGTCAAACTAATATCTGAGTCTGAGTCACTGCCACTACTAGGATCCTGAGAGAAAACACAAAACAACAACCAAGAAACAATGTTAGGGTTAAATAAAGCTTCCAGCTAACTCACACCCTAACTCTAGTTTCCACTTCACCAATAAATACTTTCCTTAGACTATACCTAATAGTCTAACTCAACTCTATATGAGTCGAACTCTCTCGGGATATACATATACCCAAAATACCCCTTTTTAATCCTAACTTGTCTCAAGGACTAGATCCTGTAGCTCTGATACCAACTTGTGATGCTCTCAATCTCGGGGTTAGGAAATGAGGACTCACACACCTCTAATCTAGTAATTAAATAAGCATAAACCCCGATTAACTACTAACAGGATCAACAAGATATAGTATGAAACAAGATTACAACTACCAATCATAAAATATTACTCACAAACCCAAAATATTATTAAATAAACAATATCGATTCTGGCTGGGAACCGACAGATAACCCATTGTATCTTTAAACATTTCCTTCTAGGCGCGAGCTCACTCACAAATACCACTACCTGCTCTGGCAACCGGAAGCCCTCAACACGGTAGGGACCACCAGGTACGCTCTTACGAGCAGTGCACCTAAGCTTGGCCATCTTCTTGCTTGACTGCCATGGTTAGATTAAAACAAAACAAATGATTATAAAACTCAGCAAGTAACTATATAGCAGTTCTACAATATCAATTCACAATATGCTTTACCAAACTCAGGGCATTCTACTCTATTTGATCTAGGTGGCAGATTTCCAGCTTTTGGGTTAAAGAAAGTTTTTTGAAGGATAATACGGGGCTTTCAAGGAACAAGGCTCAAAACAGGATGAAAGCCGACATTCATCACAAATCATTAAAGGATCAGAATAGATCTTTCAAAAGAGGAAAGCAACAGTATTTCAATATATGGAATCAATCAAATGATCAACAAATTCAAGAATCAGGGTTCTGGAGCTTTAAGCTTCACATTAACATAATCAACTCTTTTCAAAGCAATATAAACCATTTTCATTTTCAAGAATCAATTTACTGAATAGAAAGTTTCAGTTCCCTTTTTAAATAATCATTTAGAACCCTTGATTGGATCACTTTATCTTTCCATTTCATTATATACGGGTGATCAGCCCGTACCGACCTCCATTCCGGTCTTTAAGGTACCAATCGACATAATTTCAGCCTTAAATTGGACTAGCCCCGCTAGCCTCTTACCATGACTGGACTAGTCCCACTAGCCTCTTACGTCCCAATCTAATCCATCAGGAATTCGTTTGGAAAACCTTGAGTTGAAAAAATAAATAGGTTTTCTAAAATCCATTTTATCATTACCAAGAATATGAAATCATTCAGACTCTTTCGAGTCGAAACTCATTCTTAAGTCAGATTTTAAGAAAAACAAAGTTCAGGGAATGATTCAAGGATAAACAAGGAACAATTCTTAAGGATTCTGTATCAAGGATAACAAGGCATTTAAGTTAAAAGGATCAACATTTGTCTAGGGATCGATAGGGTGATCAGGATATAAAGTATCATTAAACAGGGTTCGCAAGGATAATTAGAGGGTTCAATACAATTCATGGCTTAATAACTAACTGGAACAGAAAGGACAGATTATCAAAGGGTTGAATCATTATGCTTATCAATAACAGTTTATCAAGAACAAAGGCAGGGTATCTCAAATCAATATCAGGGTTTCACAATTCAACAGTTCAATACTCTATATGGCATGAACAACATTCTCTTTATAACCATTTACACAAGTAATCAGAGTTACTTGCCTGAATTTGCTTTCGTGAAGGTTGAACTACTACCACCTAGTATATCCTTTCTTTTCCTAGCCTGAATGCCCTCACGCTCCGAATCTACAATAAAACCAAAACCTTAATCAGTTTCTCAACTCTCGTTCCCAAAACGATCACTCAATAAGATAACTCGATTATACCTTTGACTCGAACTATACGAGTATAGCTTATATACACACAACACATAGCACATTCTTTACTCATAGCCTTATATCACTTTATATATACTCGTTAAACCTTGACTATTTTCCCCAAATCATATATTTATAACTCGTACAAACACACAATGATATGCACGACTATTACTTATAGCTTTTAATTTCTATTAACTCAATTCCCTTTCCTTTTATCCATAATTCGAACCAAAACACAATCCAACAAGCAAAATTCAAAGGTTTTCACACATAAACATTCAATCATTCTATCGTTTACCAAAAATCAGATTTTTGACTTTGAATTTCTTTGGCCTATTCGGCCTTAACCACAATCACAATCAAATCAAATCATGCATCAACAAGTCCTTTTCTAAATCAACATGCAATCTTATTACTTTCTAGTTAAACCTTAATTATACCAAAATCAAGTCACAAAAGTCAATTCTTCTTTTTACTAACACAAGGTCGAACCAAAACCTTCACCATGCATTCCCAAAATTTGCATCCAAACAAATGTACAAGTCCAATTATCATAGAATCATACTTAAACCATAAAAGAACATAGCTCTTTTTGAGACATGCAAACATTAAGAAATTTTTATCATCCAATCTTTACTAATTTCCAAGAATGAACATTAACAAGTCATGACCATTAAAATCATTTTTGATCTTTTAAAACCAAGATTCCATTCGGGTTTTTCAAAAATAACACATGTAAATGATCTTCTTAATCCTTAAATCACACATCAACCCATAATCAAACATCAAATCAACAACTCATTCATTTTAACAAAATCAACATGATTTTCTAAAAAAAAATAGCAAGGGCCATTCGACCTTTCCTCAAAAACACATATGCAACTCAACTTTTAAGCTTTTACATCTTTAATCCTACTAATCTCTTAACATCAAACTAAATTAACATTACATCCAACAAGAATCAATCTATCAACTTGTAATCTACGAAACCATTTGGCCTTTTTATCAAAATATCATATGCAAACACAAATATTTGATTTAAAGATTCTAGAGCTCAGTTTTTAAATCATTGCTCACCACCGGTTCACCGGAGTTCATCACCGGTGGCGGTGGTTTCTCGGTGGTGCCCCATTTCGGGGTTTCCAACCTTGAAACCTCCGATTTATTTACACACAAGGCACATGCAAGACTCACTTGGCTTTGAAAATCATTTTTCAATTATAAAATCACCTCCTTAAGCACATATTAGACCATATACACACACGTACACACACATCAAGTATGAACATACACACACACACACACACACACACTTCGAGCTTGCATGCAACAAGATATTCACATATGTACACTCCAATAACCACTTATGTATGTTTAACAAGAGATTTTGAGAAGGATTGGTGAGAGTTATCAAAGAAACAAGTGGTTTACCAAGAGAAAAGAAGAAGAACCGAGAGAGAGAAAGAGTAGTCGAGAGAGAGTGTGAGAAAGAAAGAGAGAAGAGAGATTGATGTGCTCGGGAAAAAGGAAGAAAAGGGGGGAAGAGAATGAGTTTTATACTCAATCAAAATCAAGGGCATTTTAGTACATTACTAATTCCCCTTTTTATTCTTATTTGTTCCTTCCTTTTTACTCAAATGTAACAAGAATTAAATATAAAATATATCTCTCTCGGGAAGTCGAGAATTATTGAAAATGACAATTTTAATACGTAGGCCTCGAAATTAGCTTTCCAACCATTACTCATAATAAGATTTTGAGCGTACGGTTGATTTTATATGAATTTCGCAAGCTCGCCTTAATAATAACATTTTTCTGTATACAATCAATTAAAAAATGCAAAGACCACCAAATAAATCCACTCATCATTTTTAAAAAGTCTCTAGGACTACTAAGAAGATATCAAAACAAATCCCATGCTTTTATCTTACTCGTATGATTTTATAAAAATAAGCGAAGGTTAATTAAACCTTTATTTAAATCACATAATCCCTTTTAAATTCATAAAGATGTCACAGAACACATAGTCATGCACACAGACAGGCAATCACACATATACGATCACATAACGACTCAGGTCTGATCATAGATTCTATCCCTCTTTAATCTTTATCCTTTTCAACGCGTATCGAGTCACGTTCAGCCTGACGGCCCGACGCTCAGCGTTTCGATTACGCTTCTCATTATCATTATCGATCGACACGTCACTTAGGACAAAATACTTTATTTACGAATTCATTTCATTCAATCACACATAATCCATATTTTATATTCTTTAACTCCTTATTAGGACGGGTTCCGTTCTACCTGACGGCCCGACGACACAGCTTAACTCCTAAGCTGACTCTTTAAATTGGAACGTTTTTATCTACGCTCCTATATTCTAATATACAGAAAAGACAATTAATCAGTACTTAGTCACATAATTATAATCACATCACATAACACATACTTTATTAACTTAATTACGTCGCAAAGTTCTCAGTCGTCACAATCTACCCTCCTTAAAAGGATTCTGTCCCCAGAATCTGATCTAAACAAATAGATGGGGATACTTTTCTTTCATTTCGCTTTCTAATTTCCAAATCGATTCTTCGACTAATGGATTTCTCCATAATACTCTAACTAGAGGTACAACTTTATTTGTAAGCTTCCTCTCTTTTCGATCCAAAATTCGAACTGGCTGTTCCACATAGGACAAATCTGGTTGGATTTCCACTGGCTCCAACTCGATCACATGGCTCGCATCAGCAGTATACTTCTTTAGAAGAGATACATGAAATACATTATGCAGATGTTGCATTTGCGGAGGTAGCGCCAATTCATATACCACTTTCCCAACTCGATGCAATACTTCAAATGGTCCTATATACCTAGGACTCAACTTTCTTTTCTTTCCGAATCGAGTTAAACCTTTCCAAGGAAATATCTTTACCAAGACTTTGTCTCCAGATTCAAATTGCACATCTTTACGTTCTTGATTTGCGTACTTTGCCTGTCGATCTTGAGCTGCAATTAATCTCATTTGAATCATTTCGACCTTTTCCTTCGTTTGTTGAACTAGTTGTGGGCCAATTAATTTGCGTTCACCAACTTCGTCCCAATAAGTATGGGACCTATACTTTCTTCCATACAACGCTTCATAAGGCGGCATGCCAATACTCGCATGATATATGTTGTTGTAGGAAAACTCAATTAAGGGCAAATGATCATCCCAATTTCCTTTGAAATCTATTACACAGGTTCGCAACATATCTTCAATTGTCTGAATTGTACTTTCACTTTGTCCGTCTGTCTGCGGATGATATGCCGTACTCATTTTCAACTTAGTTCCCAAATGATCATGGAATTGTCGCCAAAATCTCGAGTTAAACCTTGGGTCTCTATCGGACACGATAGACACAGGAATTCCATGACACATCACAATCTCATCCAAATACAATTTGACCAACTTTTCCAATGAAAACCTTTCATTTATCGTCAAGAAATGTGCTGACTTTGTCAACCGATTGATTACCACCCAAATCGCATTATGATTTGACTTGGTTTTAGGTAATCCTACCACGAAATCCATCGCGATATGTTCCCATTTCCATTCGGGTATGTCCAGTGGCTGAAGCAATCCGCTTGGCCTTTGATGTTCCGCTTTGACTCTTTGGCACGTATAACATTTACTTATCCATTCCACAATTTCCTTCTTCATATTTGGCCACCAATAACTTTCTTTTAAATCCTGGTACATTTTCGTACTTCCATGGTGAATTGAAATCTCGAGTTATGCGCTTCTTGCAAAATCTCGTGCTTTAGTTCCACGACATTAGGTATCCAAATACGTGAGTTAACACGGTATATCCCTTTTCCATCATTTTGAGCTTTAATTTCTTCTCCCGTTAACTAATCCTTTTCGCGATTCATCACTTGCTCTTGACAGCATCGAATCTTTTCCAAAATCTCGGGTTGAAACAATATTGCATATATAGCTTCACCTCCACATTCTGGAGTCTGCACCTCTATTTCCATCTTTTCAAAGTACTTGATTAATTCTTCCGATGACGTTAACATATTCAACCTTTCTTTTCGACTTAAAGCATCAGCTACCACATTTGCCTTTTCAGGATGATAGTTTATCGCACAATCATAATCTTTGATCAATTCCAACCACCTTCTTTGTCGCATATTCAATTCTTTCTGGCTAAAGATATACTTTAAACTTTTATGATCCATATAAATCTCGCACTTTTCTCCGTACAAATAATGCCTCCAAATCTTAAGGGCAAACACAATTGCTGCCAATTCCAAATTATGCGTTGGATACTTTTGCTCGTGCGGCTTGAGTTGCCTTGACGCATATGCTATTACCTTCCCGTGTTGCATTAACACGCATCCAAGTCCTTTATATGAAGCATCACTGAATATCACGAATTCCCCTTTATCATCTGGTAATACCAACACTGGGGCGGTTACCAACCTCCTCTTTAATTCTTGAAAACTTTCCTCGCACTTTTCTGTCCAAACAAACTTCTCATTCTTTCTCGTCAACTTTGTTAACGGAGCAAAAATCTTAGAAAAATCTTGCACAAATCTCCTATAATATCCGGCTAATCCCAGAAAACTTCTGACTTCCGTAGGAGTCTTGGGTCTTTCCCAATTCATTACAGCTTCTATCTTGGCTGGGTCCACTTTGATTCCTTCTTTATTAACTACATGACCAAGAAATTGCACTTCTTTTAGCCAAAATTCACACTCTGAAAACTTAGCATACAGCTTCTCTTTTCGTAGAATTTCCAAAGAAATCCTCAAATGCTCCTTATGATCTCCTTCCGTCTTGGAGTAAATCAGTATATTGTCGATAAACACAATAACAAACTTATCCAAGTACTGCTTGAACACTCTGTTCATAAGATCCATAAATACAGCTGGTGCATTCGTCAAGCCAAATGCCATTACCAAAAACTCATAATGTCCGTATCTCGTTCAGAACGCTGTCTTGGGTATATCTTCCGCTTTAATCTTTAATTGATGATACCCAGACCTTAAATCAATCTTTGAGAAACACGAAGCTCCTTTTAACTGGTCAAACAAGTCATCGATCCGTGGTAGAGGGTACTTATTCTTGATCGTCAACTTATTCAGTTCGCGGTAATCTATGCACAACCTCATACTTCCATCCTTTTTCTTTACAAATAACACCGGTGCGCCCCACGGGGATACACTCGGTCGGATCACTCCTTTATCCAACAATTCTTGCAACTGAGCTGCCAATTCCTTCATCTCGACCGGCGCCATGCGATAGGGAGCTTTTGACAATGGTTCCGTTCCAGGAGCCAAATCAATCATAAACTCGATTTCTCTGTCTGGAGGTAGTCCAGGCAATTCATCGGGAAACACATCCGGAAAATCTCTTACTACCGGAATATCCTCGATCTTCACAGATTCTTTCTCCACATCCACGACATGAGCCAAATAAACTTCGCATCCTTGACGCAATAATCTTCTTGCCTCAATAGCCGTTAGAAATTTCTTCTCTTGCCTCTTTCCTTTAAATATCACCTCTTCTCCCTCCTTGGTTCTTAACTTCACCTTTTTACTTTTACATTCTATTTGCGCTTCATGGTTTGACAACCAATCCATTCCTAGTATGACCTCAAATTTTACTAACTTAAAGGGAATTAAGTCAGCAGAAAAGTGCCGACCTTCTATAGTCACATCACATTCAGGACAAATCTTGCTAGCAATAACTTTCTCTTGGTTTTCTACCTCTATAATCAAATTAGGTTCTAGAGGGTACGCATCACAATTTAACTTATCAAGAATACTTTCAGTGATAAAAGATCTAGTTGCTCCAGAATCCATCAAAACTTTTACTTCTACTGAGTTTATAACAAGCATACCTGCTACCACGTCCATATCTTGCACCGCATCTTTCATCGTCATGTTAAAGGTCCTAGCTCTAGGTTGAGCTGATGGTGCTGGGAGAGACGGCGATCCAGCAATCCTGAGAACATTAGCCTTCTGAACAGGCTCCTTGTAATTCCTGGCCATATGGCCCACTTTACCACACTTGAAACAAGCCAAATCAGGCTTCCTCGCTCTACTTGGGCATTCTGAAGAGTAATGTTCCTTTTGGTTACACTTAAAACACGTTATATCCAGCTTATTACACCTTCCCGAGTGTCTCTTTCCACAATTCCTGCATTCTTGAATCTGGGGTCTGCTATCCTTCCCCGGTTGTCCAGTTTTCTGGAAGCGGTTCTTCTGAACTCCGTTACCGGGTTTAAACTTCTGGAACTTTTGGTTCTGACCTCCACCATTCTTTCCAAACCTTCCTCTAAACTTTGAGCTTCCTTGCTCATGCTCAGAGCTTTCAAACTTCCTCTTTCTCCCTTCATTTTCTCTCCTTGCAGCTTCCCGCTCACCTTCCACTATCATCGCTTTTTGAACCAAAGCAGCATAATTCTTGATCTCCAACATTGCTGTTTGACTTCTAATCCATGGCTTAAGTCCCTGTTCGAACCTCTTAGCCTATTCGCCTCCGTATTCACATACTTAGGTACAAATCTAGACAATTCCGAAAACTTCACTTCATTAACTGCTACTGACATATCCTCTTGTCTAAGATCCAGAAATTTCATTTCCAGCTGATCTTGCATATAGCTTGGCATATAATTCTCCAGAAACATCTCGGTGAACTTCTCCCAAGATAAGTCTTTGCCTTCCAACAACGCCTTTGAAGACTCCCACCAGAAAATTGCTTCATCTTTCAGGTAATAACTTGCATACTGAGCTTTCTTATCGTCCTTAACTTCTGCTAACTCAAAAGCTATTTCCATTTCTCTCAACCAAGACTGAGCTTTAATCGGGTCTGGAAAACCTAAGAATTCTGGGGGATGAACAGATTGAAAGTGTTTGAAATTTCCAACTTTAGGGGCCACAGGTTGTTGCAAAAGCTGAGCAAGTCTGCTCATCATGGTGGTTTCTGGATTTACTTCTGGGTCTTGGGTGGGAATTTCTTCTTCTTGGTGATCCGGTGAGTTGGCCATTTCTTACAAACCTGATTGAGCAATTATTTAGCAATATGATAGCATGGCATAACAATAGTTTCTATAAAAATCTCTTTTGTGGGTTTTAAGTTTTACCCAATTTGCACATGCAATCCTATTACTACATAATTCTCATATCAGTGTTATTTTATCATGGCACAAAATAGGGTTTTATGATCTTTAAACATGGTTATACGAAAATATGGTTGTATAGAAACATAATATTGAGAACGGTTTATGAGATATTTAAGGTGCACAATGGAAAGCAAGACAATGGATTTATTTAAACAAGGGTACATAAAGATAGTTCTGGCTATCACAGGTTCTGAAATAAGGTACAATAATATAGCAGGGTTAAACAGAGGAAAAACTGGAAAATATCCCCTATCTACCCCTAACTTCCAACAACTACTACTACGATACAGATCTGAAATACAACAAAATAAATGAAAAAGGGATCCCGGCATCTGACCAAGTATCCCAAAGCCTACCGGTGCTGAAAAACAACAATCTACGGGCTCAACCAACAGTCCCGTCTAATCATCTAGAATCTCTCTCAACACAACCAACATCCAGCGAATGATCTTATGCAGCCTCCAGGCCTCAGTATCAACATCACTAGTGGATGGTCCCTCATCCAATCTCCTCCTGGCAACCTGCTCCACCATCTTCACCCGAACTCGCCACTCATCATCCATAACTGAAGCACTCTGCCTAGACTCTCTGGCTAGCCTATCCACCAAAGCTCCCAACTTAGGAATACGGGAGTACACAAAGTCTCGATCCTGGGCTAACTTGCCACCAACACTGACAGGTACAATCTTAGGCATCTCGCACTCTGGCTCAGGGGCAGGGGTCTCTGAATCTGGCCTCAAGGGTGAAATCTGCATAGGGATCTCACTACTCTCAGAAGGGTCCTCCTCTGGGTCTGAACTAACATACACAGGCTCCTCTGGATTGGGTGGAATGGGGTCCACAGGGGTACCAGTCAAACTAATCTCTGAGTCTGAGTCACTACCACTACTAGGATCCTGAGAGAAAACACAAAACAACAACCAAGAAACAATGTTAGGGTTAAATAAAGCTTCCAGCTAACTCACACCCTAACTCTAGTTTCCACTTCACCAATAAACACTTTCCTTAGACTATACCTAATAGTCTAACTCAACTCTATATGAGTCGAACTCTCTCGCGATATATATATATACCCAAAATACCCCTTTTTAATCCTAACTTGTCTCAGGGACTAGATCCTGTAGCTCTGATACCAACTTGTGATGCCCTCAATCTCGGGGTTAGGAAATGAGGACTCACATACCTCTAATCTAGTAATTAAATAAGCATAAACCCCGATTAACTACTAACAGGATCAACAGGATAAAGTATGAGACAAGATTACAACTACCAATCATAAAATATAACTCACAAACCCAAAATATTATTAAATAAACAATATCGATTCTGGCTGGGAACCGACAGATAACCCATTGTAGCTTTAAACATTTCCTTCTAGGCGTGAGCTCACTCACAAATACCACTACCTGCTCTGGCAACCGGAAGCCCTCAACATGGTAGGGACCACCAGGTACGCTCTTACGAGCAGTGCGCCTAAGCATGGCCATCTTCTTGCTTAACTGCCATGGTTAGATTAAAATAAAACAAATGAGTATAAAACTCAGCAAGTAACTATATAGCAGTTCTACAATATCAATTCACAATATGCTTTACCAAACTCAGGGCATTCTACTCTATTTGATCTAGGTGGCAGATTTCCAGCTTTTGGGTTAAAGAAAGGTTTTTGAAGGATAATGTGGGGCTTTCAAGGAACAAGGCTCAAAGCAGGACGAAAGCCGACATTCATCACAAATCATTAAAGGATCAGAATAGATCTTTCAAAAGAGGAAAGCAACAGTATTTCAATATATGGAATCAATCATATGATCAACAAATTCAAGAATCAGGGTTCTCGAGCTTTAAGCTTCACATTAACATAATCAACTCTTTTCAAAGCAATATAAACCATTTTCATTTTCAAGAATCAATTTACTGAACATAAAGTTTCAGTTCCCTTTTTAAATAATCATTTAGAACCCTTGATTGGATCACTTTATCTTTCCATTTCATTATATACGGGTGATCAGCCCGTACCGACCTCCATTCCGGTCTTTAAGGTACCAATCGACATAATTTTAGCCTTAAATTGGACTAGCCCCACTAGCCTCTTACCATGACTGGACTAGTCCCACTAGCCTCTTACGTCCCAATCAAATCCATCAGGAATTCGTTTGGAAAACCTAGAGTTGGAAAAACAAATAGGTTTTCTAAAATCCATTTTATCATTAACAAGAATATGAAATCATTCAGACTCTTTCGAGTCGAAACTCATTCTTAAGTCAGATTTTAAGAAAAACAAAGTTCAGGGAATGATTCAAGGATAAACAAGGAACAATTCTTAAGGATTCTGTATCAAGGATAACAAGGCATTTAAGTTAAAAGGATCAACATTTGTCTAGGGATCGATAGGGTGATCAGGAAATAAAGTATCATTAAACAGGGTTCACAAGGATAATTAGAGGGTTCAATACAATTCATGGCTTAATAAATAACTGGAACAGAAAGGACAGATTATCAAAGGGTTGAATCATTATGCTTATCAATAATAGTTTATCAAGAACAAAGGCAGGGTATCTCAAATCAATATCAGGGTTTCACAATTCAACAGTTCAATACTCTATATGGCATGAACAACATTCTCTTTATAACCATTTACACAAGTAATTAGAGTTACTTGCCTGAATTTGCTTTCCTGAAGGTTGAACTACTGCCACCTAGTATATCCTTTCCTTTCCTAGCCTGAATGCCCTCACGCTCCGAATCTACAATAAAACCAAAACCTTAATCAGTTTCTCAACTCTCGTTCCCAGAACGATCACTCAATACGATAACTCGATTATACCTTTGACTCGAACTATACGAGTATAGCTTATATACACAGCACATAGCACATTCTTTACTCATAGTCTTATATCACTTTACATATACTCGCTAAACCTTGACTATTTTCCCCAAATCAAATATTTATAACTCGTACAAACATACAATGATATGCACGGCTATTACTTATAGCTTTTAACCTCTATTAACTCAATTCCCTTTTTTTTATCCATAATTCGAACCAAAACACAATGCAACAAGCAAAATTCAAAGGTTTTCACACATAAACATTCAATCATTCTATCGTTTACCAAAAATCAGATTTTTGACTTTGAATTTCTTTGGCCTATTCGGCCTTAACCACAATCACAATCAAATCAAATCATGCATCAACAAGTCCTTTTCTAAATCAACATGCAATCTTATTACTTTCTAGTTAAACCTTAATTATACCAAAATCAAGTCACAAAAGTCAATTCTTCTTTTTACTAACACAAGGCGAAGCAAAACCTTCACCATGCATTCCCAAATTTTGCATCCAAACAAATGTACAAGTCCAATTATCATAGAATCATACTTAAAACATAAAAGAGCATAACCCTTTTTGGTACATGCAAACATTAAGAAATTTTTATCATCCAATCTTTACTAATTTCCAAGAATGAACATTAACAAGTCATGACCATTAAAATCATTTTTGATCTTTTAAAACCAAGATTCCATTTGGGTTTTTCAAAAACAACACATGCAAATGATCTTCTTAATCCTTAAATCACACATCAATCCATAATCAAACATCAAATCAACAACTCATTCATTTTAACAAAATCAACATGATTTTCTAAAAAAAAATAGCAAGGGCCATTCGGCCTTTCCTCAAAAACACAAATGCAACTCAACTTTTAAGCTTTTACATCTTTAATCCTACTAATCTCTTAACATCAAACTAAATTAACATTACATCCAAAAAGAATCAATCTTTCAACTTGTAATCTACGAAACCATTCGGCCTTTTTATCAAAATATCACATGCAAACACAAATATTTGATTTAAAGATTCTAGAGCTCAGTTTTTAACATCATTGCTCACCACCGGTTCACCGGAGTTCATCACCGGTGGCGGTGGTTTCTCGGTGGTGCCCCATTTCGGGGTTTCCAACCTTGAAACCTCCAATTTTTGTACACACAAGGCACATGCAAGACTCACTTGGCTTTGAAAATTATTTTTCAATTATAAAATCACCTCCTTAAGCACATATTAGACCATATATACACACGTACACACGCATCAAACATGAACACACACACACACACACTTCGAGCTTGCATGCAATAAGATATTCACACATGCACACTCCAATAACCACTTATGTATGTTTAACAAGAGATTTTGAGAAGGATTGGTGAGAGTTATCAAAGAAACAAGTGGTTTACCAAGAGAAAAGAAGAAGAACCGAGAGAGAGAAAGAGTAGCCGAGAGAGAGAGTGTGAGAAAGAAAGAGAGAAGAGAGATTGATGTGCTCGGGAAAAAGAAAGAAAAGGGGGAAGAGAATGAGTTTTGTACTCAATCAAAATCAAGGGCATTTTAGTACATTACTAATTCCCCTTTTTATTCTTATTTGTTCCTTCCTTTTTACTCAAATGTAACAAGAATTAAATATAAAATATATCTCTCTTGGGAAGTCGAGAATTATTGAAAATGACAAGTTTAATAAGTAGGCCTCGAAATTAGCTTTCCAACCATTACTCATAATAAGATTTTGAGCGTACGGTTGATTTTCTATAAATTTCGCAAGCTCGCCTTAATAATAACATTTTTCTGTACACAATCAATTTAAAAATGCAAAGACCACCAAATAAATCCACTCATCATTTTTAAAAAGTCTCTAAGACTACTAAGAAGATATCAAAACAAATCCCATGCTTTTATCTTACTCGGATGATTTTATAAAAATGCGCGAAGGTTAATTAAACCTTTATTTAAATCACATAATCCCTTTTAAATTCATAAAGATGTCATATAACACATAGTCATGCACAAAGACAGGCAATCACACATATACGATCACATAACGACTCAGGTCTGATCATAGATTCTATCCCTCTTTAATCTTTATCCTTTTCTACGCGTACCGGGTCACGTTCAGCCTAACGGCCCGACGCTCAGCCTAACGGCCCGACGCTCAGCGTTTCGATTACGCTTCTCATTATCATTATCGATCGACACGTCACTTAGGACGAAATACTTTTTTTACACATTCATTTCATTAAATCACACATAATCCACATTTTATATTCTTTAACTCCTTATTAGGACGGGTTCCGTTCTACCTGACGGCCCGACGAGACAGCTTAACTCCTAAACTAACTCTTTAAATTGGAACGTTTTTATCTACGCTCCTATATTCTAATATACAGAAAAGACAATTAATCAGCACTTAGTCACATAATTATAATCACATCACATAACACATACTTTATTGACTTAATTACGTCGCAAAGTTCTCAGTCGTCACAGTTGGACTATGGTCTACAGGTGAATAAGATTTCTATTTTTTGTGATAACACAAGTGCCATTGCAATTACTGAAAATCCAGTACAACATTCAAGGACCAAGCACATTGACATCAAGTACCACTTCATCAGAGAACATATCATGAATGGTACTGTGGAACTTCATATTGTTCCAAGTGAGAAGCAACTTACAAACATCTTTACCAATCCACTTGATGAATCCACCTTTACTAGGTTGGTAACTGAGTTAGGTATGCTCAATTACTCTTAATATGTTTTGATGTCTAAGCAACTTGAATTGCATCCAGAATAATATATGATATTTCTTGACAAAGATGTATATTTTTGGCTAAGTCAGAATTTACATTTCGAAGGATGTTCATTATTCGTTGGAAGTGAATATCCGTTGATTCTTATCATCAGTTGAAATATTAAATATTATTCTGGGTACTTTTATCGAGGTGAATAACTGTCTAATCGTTATCCATCGAATTGCTCTCAATCCTAGCCGTTAATTCTAGGCGTTATCTGTTGAATTTACTTACAGCCTGTAAGTAAATTCGATGGATAATTATTAGAATTTTAACAGTTTATTTTATTTTTAAATGTTTATTTTTGGGATAATTTGATCGGTTACTTTATTTTACCTTTTTTTTAACTTTTGACAGTTTATTTCTGAGAAAGTATAAAAGCCAAATTCATTTTCATTTTTACTTTTATCTTTCTCAAGCAAGTTCTAACTCTCTCGTCTCCAAAGCAAAAACTCCCTTTCTGCAATTACACTCAATCACAATAATGGCACTAGTAGTCAAAATCATGTCTCAATCCGGATATGTATATGAAAAGAACAACTTCGTCACTTTGGTGAACAAGCAGATTCCTGCATCTGAAGACTATCACAAAATGATGGACTTCATTATAAACTATAAACTGAGTTATGCCATGCTCGAGTCTCCAATCATCTACTGTGAAGTTGTTGAGGAGATTTGGTCTACTGCTGTGTTCAACTCGAAGGATAAAACCATTACCTTTACTCTCAAAGGTAAGGAACATTGTATTAACTGTGATGCTATTGAAAATGTTTTAAATTTCCTGAAAATAACACTCTTGCTCCACACACAGACACTGATATGAGTAACATGCTTATTTCTACGGGCTATGCTCTTAATGCCACTAAGTTAGGTGATGTTAGGAGAATGGGTCTTAGAAAAGAATGTAGCTTTTTATGTGATTCTTTTATCAAGGTGTTTTCTGGAAAAGTTAGTAATTTTGATGCTATTACTTATTCACTTGTTAAAATGCTTTATATGCTTCTTAGTAATAAGTATTTCAATTTCAGCACATCGGTTATGTATGAATTAGGGAGTAAACTAGGAGATATTAAGAAGAGGTCCAAAAACATATATTATGCTAGATTTTTTATGATGCTAGCTAATTTTGCTTATGAGGATCTCTCAATTGAGAACCCAACAAACAAGTTAGATCGTTGGGTCCAAGAGAGAAGAATTATTGCTGACTTGAACAGGGCAAATCACCACAAGGATGTTTCCCTTATTTACATGCCAATCATGGAACAGCCTCAGGTAAGTGAGGTAAATGTTTCTGTCCCTAATAATTCTCAACCACCTACTTCTTTGCAATCAACTGTGGCCATGGCACCTGTGATAGTGACCAAACAGGTGCCTACGCAAGCCACAAATCCAAAATTTTCAAAATCCAAGTCAAAGAAAGTCCCCTCTAGTTTCTCTCAAAAGAAACTAGTTGTAACATCCACTAAAAACCAAGAGGGGAGTGTGAAGTTAAGTAAGGTTGGTGAGGGACAAGGTGAACATAAAAGAAGCCCTAAGAATAAGGAGGCACAGGTGTGTGCAACCAAACATAGCCATACTATAGTTTCCCAACAAACTGTAGTGCTTAATAAGGATATAAGCTCATTACTAGTTTCATCCTCCCAAAAGGATGTTACTATTGAAACAAGCTCTCGGCCAAGAGCATAGGCCAAGAGGGTTAGGGACACAAGCTCACCTCAAACTTATGCTAGAATTAAGAAATCCAAAACACTTGGGGATACACAGGGTACACACACTGTGTAAACTGCAGTCAAAGACTCAGTTACAGCTGTGACGGCCTCAACCCCGGGGTCAGGAGTTGACGTCACTAAACACAGTTACTCAAAAATATAAACAACAGAATTATTATTAGAATATATTAACTTGACCCCAAACCAAGATCCGATCCAGGTTCAAGTATAATTCAGATTCTTATTTTTACAAGCCATTTATTAACTATCTACGACACACTAACTTTATTCAGCAACTCCTCAGACCTCATGGCCTGATACAAACTACCTAAGAGGAGCCGGGTCCAGTAGGGATGGGAACATAGGTCGGTCTGACTGATCTTCTAGGCATCTGCGAAATATACATAACAGTTTGCAAGGGTGAGCATAATCGCTCAGCAGTACCAAATATGAATAACAGATTAAAACAGTAATGTAACAATAATGGGAACAGAGCTGTAATCATAATATCAACATTTCATAATGATAATCAAAGTAGCTGGATATCACTAATTAGCATGCTTTATGTAAACAACAATATAGTGTGCTGCGTAATACCAGAGTCCAAATTTAGCGTGCTAACCATTTTATAAAACCGTTGTATCAATCAATCATGCTTTCATATAATTCACAAATCCCAATCAGATACATAGCGGATATGTGAAGATAGCTGATCAGGCTATCAGCACCAGACGGCTCTAACTACCATCCCATTTACCTGTTCCGGAACTCAGAGACTAGCTAGGTCTCTAACCTGCTGGACTAATCGGTTTTATAATGCGCGCAACTGAATTAGCCTCTTACGCCACCTCAATAGGCCTACTCTGGCCCCAATGTATCCCATATCTGACCGTTTTATCCAGTTTTCAAAAACACTTGTACCTATCTCATTTTCAAAATCATTTATTTAGCCAGCACACATATAAAATCCGTTTCGCAAATCATTTCATTTGAGACAGGTACCTTTCGAAGTTACTTTTCCCTAAAACAATTCGAAAACAATGATTTTATAACTACAGGGGATACGTAACTTAAAACGTTTCTGTTCCATTACGAGAATAAAACATTTAGCTATTCATATACACTGAACCATAAAAGAATGGTCAGGGGTACTTGCCTTGCAACGCTCTACAAACCCTAATAGCTTTCACGCTGACTTTGATCCTGGAACAACTCGACTGGGATCTACAATTACAAAATACCTTAATTAGTTATACCGACATGCTTGATATCCTCAAATCTTAATAACCCAAATCCGACAACCCGACTCGTATTAATATTATACACATAATCATGCAATTATATTTCTCGAACATAAATAGGGATATCACGTAAAACATAATTATGTATAATTACAAATATATTTTTAGAAAATTTTGGCAGCAACTTCTTTATTTATAAGACTACCCGTCGATTATAGTCGACATCAACAATTCTCAACCATCCACAATATTATTCTGTACAACCCAACACCAATAAAAATTAATTATTCAAATCCAAACATATTTTACATAATTATTTTATTTTATTTATTCATAGAATTTAGGACTCAGAACATCGTCATCACCGTCCACCGTTGACTCACCGAAGTTCATCGTCAACGGCGACACAATTTATTGGCGCCCAATATAATACGGGTTCCCAAATAAATTATACCGATTAATATTATTTCCCGCAATGAAAGTTTTTATCTCATGAATAATAATCATTTAATCTCCTGCAGAAAAGAAATAAAAATCAAATTTGTAATAATCAAGCCCAACTACATATTCTCGGCCCAACAGACAAAGGCCCAAACAACCAGGCCCAAACTGCAAGGCCCAAAATCAATCCAACAGTACCAAGCCCAACAACACTAAACACAGCCGCACACAACTGCACAACCATCACCATCGCACACATGGCCTCACGGCCGCCACAACACACAACACAATTACACACACATACAATTACACACACAGACATGCACATAGTCACACACACATATATACACACACACACACACACACACATATATATATATATATATCCATCAAGACAAGCCATAATCGAACAAGAAGAAACAGCCGGGGAAAGTACCGGAAGAAGTACCGGAAACGGCGACGACGAGCAACGCCGGGAAGGAAAGCGGAACAGAGAGAAAGAAAGAAAAAGAGAGACTGAGAAACGAGAGATTAAGAGATTGAAAGAGAGAGAACAAAGAACAGAGAGTAGAGAGATTTCGAAGAAGGCAGTGATCAACCGGGGGGGTTGATTTTGTTTTGTTTTTTTTCTAATTTGATAACAGATATTGCAATACAAGGCATACACGTGTCCCCCGGTTAATAAGAAACTAACACGTAGTATTTAAGATAGATACAGAGACTCCGGGCTCAGTTTTGTCTCGGAATTCAAAATTAACGGGTAAAGGTGCACGAAAAACAATTCCCGAAAAATTACAAAAATAATATCAAAATGTCATAAATAACCCGAAGTTTACAAAGACATATATTTTGAAATTTTTAAAATACTTTTTAAGGTGCACTTTATACCCGTTTTTTAACAAATAACGAAACAACACGCGGGTAAAACGATTTCCGAAAAATTTCCAAAATAATTTTAAAATTCTCAGAATAATACGAACTTAATAAAATATAAGTTTCATAATTTTTAAAGATTCCCATAATTAAATATGGATTTTAGCATTTAACACACTCAGAAAATCAATTAAACATAAATAATTAACAAAATATTGATTTCTCAATTTTATAAAGTCCTAAAAATAATTATTGAAATTATAAAATTGGAAAACCAATTTTAAAGACAAACCAAATATTTATGGAATTAAAATTATCATAAAATCACTTTTACAAGCGAAATAAAATTATATAACTCGCCAATAAATCACATAATTCTAATTCCACATATTAACAAATCATAAATAATTAAATAACAATCAGTAACTGCTGCCAAAATCAATACACATCCTTTATTTATTTACTTAAACTTTTATTACACTTCCAAATATTAGAAATAAAATACAAATACACGAGTCGTTATATTCTTTCCCCCTTAAAAAGATTCTGTCCCCAGAATCTGACTCAGCTAAACAAATGAGGATATTTATCAAGCATGTCTGACTCTAATTCCCATGTAGACTCTTCTACTCGAGGATTTCTCCACAAAACTTTTACTATTGGAATTGATTTATTCCTAAGGACTCGTTCCTTACGGTCTAGGATTTGAACCGGTTGTTCTACATAGGACAAATCTGGTTGAAGCTCAATCGGTTCATATTCTATAATTTAATTCGAATTAGGGACATAAGGCTTCAACATAGATACGTGGAACACATTATGAATGTGCTGCCACTGCGGTGGTAACGCTATCTCATAAGCGATATTTCCCACTCTCTTCAAAACCTCAAAGGGTCCTATAAATCTAGGGCTAAGTTTACCCTTTTGACCAAATCGTACTAACCCTTTCCAAGGCGATACTTTTAGTAACACCAACGCTCCTATCTCAAAGTCCATGTCTTTCCTATGCAAATCTGCGTATTTTCTTTGTCTATCTTGTGCTGCTTCCAATCTTTTCCGAATCAACACTATAACATCTCTAGTCTGCTGAACCAATTCAAGGCCTAACACTTTCTTTTCTCCTACCTCATCCCAGTACAATGGTGACCTACACTTTCATCCATATAAAGCTTCATAAGGTGGCATCCCTATACTGGCATGGTAGCTGTTATTATACGAGAACTCAATCAAAGGTAGGTGCTCATCCCAATTACCCTTAAAATCTAAAACACAGACTCTCAACATATCCTCTATGGTCTGAATCGTTCTCTCACTTTGGCCATCCGTTTGAGGATGATAAGCGGTGCTCATATTCAATTTCATTCCTAGGCACTCTTGGAATTTAGTCCAGAACCTGGAATTAAATCTCGGGTCTCGATCCGACACTATAGAAACAGGAACTCCATGTTTGGTAACTATCTCATCCAAGTATAACTCAACTAACTTTTCCAATGAATACCTTTCATTAATCGGAAGGAAATGCGCCGACTTAGTCAATCTATCAATGATTACCCAAATAGCATCATGATTCGCTCTCGTCTTTGGCAATCCTACTATAAAATCCATAGCAATGTCTTCCCATTTCCATTGAGGAATCTCCAAAGGTTGTAACAATCCACTCGGTCGTTGATGCTCTGCTTTCACCATCCGACACACGTGACATTTACTTACCCAATTGGCGATATCTTTCTTTATTCCTGGCCACCAAAAATTTCTCTTCAAATCCTGGTACATCTTGGTACTACCAGGGTGGATAGAAAATCTAGAGTTATGTGCTTCCTGCAATACCTCGTTCTTCAACTCTGTTATATTAGGAATCCAGACTCTGGACGAAAATCTATACAAACCTTGACTATCTTTTTGAGTACACAGCTCTTCTCCTGTCAAAGCATCCAACTCTTGTTCCATAACTCCTTCTTGACACCTTTTGATCTTTTCCATCAATGCTGGCTGGAAAGTAACTTCATATAGCTGCTCCTGACTTTCATTAGGTACTCGAACTTCAATTTCCAATCTTTCTAAGTCTTGTGCCAACTCTTCCGCAATCTTAATCATATTCAACCTTTCCTTTCTACTCAAGGCATCTGCCACTATATTGGCTTTACCTGGGTGATAATTAATTGAACAATCATAGTCCTTAATCAACTCCAACCACCTTCTCTGTCTCATGTTCAGATCTTTCTGCGTGAATATGTACTTCAGGCTCTTATGATCGGTGTAAATATCGCATTTCTTGCCATACAAGTAGTGATGACATAACTTTAAAGCAAATACTATAGCCGCCAATTCAAGGTCATGAACTGGATATATTTATTCGTGAGGCTTTAATTGTCTGGAGGCATACGCAATCACTTTGTCATGCTGCATTAACACACATCCCAATCCTTTCAGAGAAGCATCACTATAAATTACAAAGTTTCCCGTCTCATCTGGCAATGCTAACATTGGAGCCGTCACTAATCTTCGCTTTAACTCCTGGAAACTTTCTTCGCACTTTTCTGTCCAAACATACTTCTCATTCTTCCTGGTCAACTTAGTTAGTGGGGATGCAATCCTTGAGAAATCTTTCACAAACCTTCGATAATATCCTGCTAATCCAAGAAAACTTCTTATTTCCGTGGGTGTCTTCAGTTGCTCCCATTTTGATACGGCTTCAATCTTTACCAGGTCTACTTTGATACCTTCCTTACTCACCACATGTCCAAGAAACTGTACCTCCGTTAGCCAAAACTCACACTTAGAAAACTTAGCATACAATTGCTTTTCTCTTAACTTTTGAAGAGCAATCTACAGATGCACCGCGTGATCTTCTGGATTCTTCGAATATATGAGGATGTCATCAATAAATACAATAATAAACTTATCCAGATACTCCTTGTATACCCTATTCATCAAATCCATGAAAGCTGCTGGCGCATTCGTCAATCCAAACGATATCACTAGAAACTCGTAATGGCCATACCTTGTTCGAAATGCAGTCTTGGGGATATCCTCGGGCTTTATCTTCAATTGGTGGTAACCGGACCTTAAATCAATCTTGGAAAAGTAACATGCTCCCTTAAGCTGGTCAAACAAATCATCGATCCGCGGTAAAGGATATTTATTCTTTATCATCAACTTATTCAGCTCTCTGTAATCAATACACAATCTCATACTTCCATCCTTTTTCTTCACAAATAACACTGGAGCACCCCACGGAGAAACACTGGGTCGAATAACTCCTTTATCCAATAACTCCTGAAGTTGCTTAGCCAATTCTTTCATTTCAATCGGGGCCATTCTGTATGGAGCCTTAGAAACTGGTTCAGCTCCAGGTATCAAATCAATGGAAAACTCTATCTCACGATCAAGTGGCAATCCTGGTAATTCTTCTGGAAAAACATCAGAAAATTCTCTTACTACAGGAATGTCCTCCAAAATAGGGGTCTCTTTCTTCGTATCCACTACATGAGCCAAATACGCTTCACATCTTTGTCTCAGCAGTTTTCTTGCTTGCATCACTGAGAGAAACTTCCTATCTTGCCTCTGCCCTTGGTAACTAATCCTTCTATTATCTGAGGTGTACAGAACAACTCTCTTTTTCTTACAATCAATATTTGCCCTATATCGAGACAACCAATCCATACCTAGAATAACATCAAAGTCTCCCAACTCGAAGGGTATTAAGTCAACAGGGAACATATACCCCAAAATCTCTAAGGAACAACTTGGACAAAATTGTTTTACAAGTACTTTATCTTTATTAGCCACTTCTATAGTTAAGGGTTCATCTAAATCTTCTAGCATCAATTGCATTTTACTCACACAATTCACGGATATAAAAGATTTGGATGCTCCCGAATCAAACAAAACGTTAACAGGTACGGAATTTAGAGTAAGCGTACCTGTAACCACATCAGAATTATGAACTGGAGACTTCTGGGTCATCTTAAAAGTCCTAGCTCTCGCAGTACTGGTTGCTGGTCCTTGAGACACACTCCTTTCCGCATTACCTTGAGTCACTGACTTGCAATTCCTAGATATGTGTCCCACTTTTCCGCAACTAAAACAAGTAACTCCTTGAATCTCAGACTTACACTCCGTGGAATAGTGACCTTTCTGTCCACACTTAAAACAATTAACATTCTCTCGACACTGACCACTGTACTTTTTCCCACACCTCTTACAATCAACTATTGGCTTACTCATCCTCATCGGGGCAGAGTTAACTGATGTTGTACCGGGCTTAACTTGGGAAAGTTCTGCCCTTTAAACTTTTTATTCTTAATCCTACCAAACCAACGCTGAAACCTTCGACTTGCTATTCCTGATTCTGACTTTGCAGGTCCACTTTCAAATTTCCTTTTCTTTTCACCCTGCTCCTTTGCAGCTAACTTCTGATCACTTTCTATCACCAGGGCAGCCTGAACTACCGAAGTATATGTCTTGAGTTGTAAGGCTACAACTCCACTTCTTATTTCTGGCTTCAACCCTTGTTGAAACCGCTTTGCTCGTTGGGCTTCTGAACTCACATATTCCGGTGCTATACGGGCCAACTCCGTAAACTTCGCTTCATATTCCGTAACACTCCTATTTCCTTGTTTCAACTCCAAAAATTCTATCTCCATTTGACTTTGGAGACAGGCTGGAAAGTATTTTTCCAAAAACAATTCTGTGAATCTGGCCCAGGGAATTGGACCTTCTCCTTCTAGGGCTCGCGTAGATTCCCACCAATAATTCGAATCATTCCTCATAAAATAACTAGCATAATCAGTCTTTAAATCCTCACTCACCTTAGTGAGCGCAAACGCCTTTTCCATTTCCTTTAACCATATCCTGGCAGCAACAGGATCTACCTCTCCTTTAAACTCTGGGGGCTTCACTGCTTGAAAAGACTTAAAATTAACACCTTGATTTGCCCCTCTCATCTCATGCTGCTGTTGGATTTGTAGTTGCTGCTGTTGGATTTGCTGTTGTTGTTGCTGTATGAGCCGCTATTGCTGTTGTTGTTGCTGTGGCAATTGTTGCTGTTGTTGTTGGAATTGTTGTTGCTGTTGGGCCAGCTGTACAGTCTGCTGACGCAACAAGTTCATCAAATCACTCATGGAAGGATCCCCAGCAGATCCGTTATTGGGCTGAGAATTTTTCTTTGGTGGCATCTCCTGAAACATAATAGTCATATATAAGAAAATGGATTGCTCTAGCAGTTTATATTTATGCATCAGGAGAGCGTTGCCACTAAGACAATATTCTCATCCCCCATTATAATTGGATCCATCCTGAGTGAATGATTATAATCTAAAAATGCCAGCAATAGAATCAACAATAACAATAACAACAATAATAGCAACACACAATATGTAAAACTGAATAATAATATAAAGCAGCTGAAATACAATAACCAACAGAATCCAACCTGTAATATCCCATATTTTCAGATATTATTATTATAATTATTTGGAATTATTTATGTGATTTTATGTGAATTTTGGTGAATTATCTGATAATTGGAATTGATGTTTGGGTGTTTATATGTGATATTATTTGAGTATTTGAACTTTTATATGTCCAGAATAAAATTATTTTTATGACTTTATAATTACAATAATTATTTTTGGGATTTTATAAAATTTAGAAATCAATATTTCATCAATTATTTAGCCCTGTATGATTTTTTTTTTTGATTTATCCGTATTTAATTCCAAAATTCTTCAAAAATCATGAAACTCATATTTATTTAAGTTTAGAATATTCCGAGAATTTAAAATTATTTTGGGATTTTTTTTAGGATTAATTTTACCCGCGCGTTGAATCGTTTAATTGCTAAAAGCGGGTATAAATGGCATTTCAAAAATTATTTTAAAATTACGAGATTTATGTTTTTATAAATTTCGGGATATTTGTAACATTTTAAGACTATTTCCGTAATTTTCTGGAATTGTTTTGTCTGCACCTCGATCCGTTAATGTCAACTTTCGGGATAAACCGGGTTTCAGAATCTTCGTGATTATCTATTAGTACACGCGTTTGATTTTAGGATGGGTTTGGCTGCGTGTCACTTTCTTGTTGGGAAGGAGTAATGGAAAAAAAAACAAACAAACACAATAACAAACAAAAACACAGCCCCCCCAGCTTTTTCTTTCTTCCCCGTCGCTGCTCCCCTCCCCCGCCTCTACTCCACCGCTTCAACGCCTTTCCTCCTCCCCTCTTCTTTCTTTCTTTTTCTTTTTGTTTCTTCCGTTCTTTAATTCAATCACCCTCTGAATTTAACCCTCAATCAGGTATATACCCTCATATACATACATATATATCTTCGGCTTGATTTCTTTTGTTTTAATCCTACAATTGATGTTGGGAAGATCGTGAATTCCTTGATAGTACGAGAACTGGGCTGCTTCGACGAACCAGAGGCTTGACCTCGATCTTCACCCGTGATTTGGGGACGATCGGAGGTCAGCCGGCCGCCGGTGATGAACCCAGCAAGCCGGTGGTCGAGCCTGCCGCAACGGGTTGCGTTTTTTTTTTGTTTTTTTTTGTTTTGTTTGGGCTAGAATAAATTCATTAGTTGTTTGTAATTGTTCGAATATTGAGTTTCTGGGAATGATTTGGAAGTTGAATTTTAATTGTGGTTTGGTGTTGGTTTAGTAATGTGCGAATGAATATGATACATATTTAGGTTTAAAAGTTTAATGTTAATTGAAATTATGTTTGTTGCAGTATAAGAAATAGGAATTCGATTAAATAATATTTTTAAATTAATAAATAAATACGAGTATAAATGTAAGATGTAATAATAATAATTAGTTGGTTAAATCGGTGTTTGGGTCTTGTGATTTATAGTGGAATTAGATATTAATGGAGATATGAGTGATGATTAAAGGTTAAAGGAGGAAGGGGTGAAGCCTTGGTACAGAGGAACCCGTTGTTGGGCTCTCATCGGGCCTGTTACCGCCGGCAATGAACTCCGGCGAGTCGGCGGCATAAAATATTATTTGGTTTAGGTTGATTTTGCTTGTTAATTATAGTTATGAACTTGCTAATTGATTTTGTGTAGTTTCGAGTTGTGTAAGTCAATACTTGGTTGAATTTCGCTTATATATTTTTAGGCGGATTGAATGTCTAAATGACAACTACTATTCTTGATTTTATAAAATCTGAAATTTCAGTTGGTACGGATGATTTCCGGGTTTTTAGATTTATAACAATGGTGTAGTAGTGTATAACTTGAGTTTTGGTTCGTTAAGTGATTATGGCTTGACCCGGTTAATATATGTTTAAGTTATAATAGTTTATGGTGGTTTTAAATTTCAGTCTTGGTATTTTGAGTTGTTCTACAAAATTTTCAGATT